>NW_027443514.1:25000-40000 GCF_048569485.1 Anomaloglossus baeobatrachus | reverse complement strand
TCTGAGTGTGAGTCTGAGTGTGAGTGTGAGTGTGAGTCTGAGTGTGAGTCTGAGTCTGAGTGAGTGTGAGTCTGAGTGTGAGTCTGAGTGTGAGTGTGAGTGTGAGTGTGAGTCTGAGTGAGTGTGAGTGTGAGTCTGAGTGTGAGTCTGAGTGTGAGTGTGAGTCTGAGTGTGAGTCTGAGTGAGTGTGAGTGGGAGTCTGAGTGTGAGTGTGAGTGTGAGTCTGAGTCTGAGTGTGAGTGTGAGTCTGAGTGTGAGTCTGAGTGTGAGTCTGAGTGTGAGTGTGAGTCTGAGTGAGTGTGAGTGTGAGTCTGAGTGTGAGTCTGAGTGTGAGTCTGAGTGTGAGTCTGAGTGTGAGTGTGAGTGTGAGTCTGAGTCTGAGTGAGTCTGAGTGTGAGTCTGAGTCTGAGTCTGAGTGTGAGTGTGAATGTGAGTCTGAGTGAGTCTGAGTGTGAGTCTGAGTGTGAGTCTGAGTGAGTGTGAGTGTGAGTCTGAGTGTGAGTCTGAGTGGGAGTCTGAGTGTGAGTGTGAGTCTGAGTGTGAGTCTGAGTCTGAGTCTGAGTCTGAGTGTGAGTGTGAGTCTGAGTGAGTGTGAGTGTGAGTAGGAGTCTGAGTCTGAGTGTGAGTCTGAGTGTGAGTCTGAGTGTGAGTGTGAGTCTGAGTGAGTGTGAGTGTGAGTGTGAGTGTGAGTCTGAGTGTGAGGTCTGAGTGGTGAGTGTGAGTCTGAGTGTGAGTCTGAGTGTGAGTGTGAGTGTGAGTCTGAGTGAGTGTGAGTGTGAGTCTGAGTGTGAGTCTGGTGTGAGTCTGAGTGTGAGTCCTGAGTGTGTCTGAGTGTGAGTGTGAGTGTGAGTCTGCGTCTGAGTCTGAGTGTGAGTCTGAGTGTGAGTCTGAGTGTGAGTCTGAGTGTGAGTCTGAGTCTGAGTCTGAGTCTGAGTCTGAGTCTGAGTCTGCGTCTGAGTGTGAGTCTGAGTGTGAGTCTGAGTGTGAGTCTGAGTCTGAGTCTGAGTCTGAGTCTGAGTCTGAGTGTGAGTCTGAGTGTGAGTCTGAGTGTGAGTCTGAGTGTGAGTCTGCGTCTGCGTCTGAGTCTGCGTCTGAGTGTGAGTCTGAGTGTGAGTCTGCGTCTGCGTCTGCGTCTGAGTCTGCGTCTGAGTGTGAGTCTGAGTGTGAGTCTGAGTGTGAGTGTGCGTGTGAGTCTGAGTGTGAGTGTGCGTGTGAGTCTGAGTGTGCATGTGAGTCTGAGTGTGCGTGTGCGTGTGAGTCTGAGTGTGCGTGCGAGTGTGAGTGTGCGTGTGAGTGTAAGTTTGAGTGTGAGTCTGAGTGTGAGTCTGAGTGTGAGTGTGCGTGTGAGTCTGAGTGTGAGTGTGCGTGTGAGTCTGAGTGTGAGTGTGCGTGTGAGTCTGAGTGTGCATGTGAGTCTGAGTGTGCGTGTGCGTGTGAGTCTGAGTGTGCGTGCGAGTGTGAGTGTGCGTGTGAGTGTGCATGTGAGTGTGAGTGTAAGTGTGAGTCTGAGTCTGAGTGTGAGTGAGTCTGAGTGTGAGTGTGAGTCTGAGTGAGTGTGAGTGTGAGTAGGAGTCTGAGTGTGAGTGTGAGTGTGAGTGTGAGTGTGAGTCTGAGTGTGAGTGTGAGTCTGAGTCTGAGTGTGAGTCTGAGTGTGAGTCTGAGTGTGAGTCTGAGTGTGAGTCTGCGTCTGCGTCTGAGTCTGCATCTGAGTGTGAGTCTGAGTGTGAGTCTGCGTCTGCGTCTGAGTCTGCGTCTGAGTGTGAGTCTGAGTGTGAGTCTGAGTGTGAGTCTGAGTGTGAGTGTGAGTCTGAGTGAGTGTGAGTGTGAGTGTGAGTCTGAGTGTGAGTCTGAGTGTGAGTCTGAGTGTGAGTGTGAGTCTGAGTGAGTGTGAGTGTGAGTCTGAGTGTGAGTCTGAGTGTGAGTCTGAGTGTGAGTCTGAGTGTGTCTGAGTGTGAGTGTGAGTGTGAGTCTGCGTCTGAGTCTGAGTGTGAGTCTGAGTGTGAGTCTGAGTCTGAGTCTGAGTCTGAGTCTGCGTCTGAGTGTGAGTCTGAGTGTGAGTCTGAGTGTGAGTCTGAGTGTGAGTCTGCGTCTGCGTCTGAGTCTGCGTCTGAGTGTGAGTCTGAGTGTGAGTCTGCGTCTGCGTCTGCGTCTGCGTCTGAGTCTGCGTCTGAGTGTGAGTCTGAGTGTGAGTCTGAGTGTGAGTGTGCGTGTGAGTCTGAGTGTGAGTGTGCGTGTGAGTCTGAGTGTGCATGTGAGTCTGAGTGTGCGTGTGCGTGTGAGTCTGAGTGTGCGTGTGAGTGTGCGTGTGAGTGTAAGTTTGAGTGTGAGTCTGAGTGTGAGTCTGAGTGTGCGTGTGAGTCTGAGTGTGAGTGTGCGTGTGAGTCTGAGTGTGAGTGTGCGTGTGAGTCTGAGTGTGCATGTGAGTCTGAGTGTGCGTGTGCGTGTGAGTCTGAGTGTGCGTGCGAGTGTGAGTGTGCGTGTGAGTGTGCATGTGAGTGTGAGTGTAAGTGTGAGTCTGAGTCTGAGTGTGAGTGAGTCTGAGTGTGAGTGTGAGTCTGAGTGAGTGTGAGTGTGAGTAGGAGTCTGAGTCTGAGTGTGAGTCTGAGTGTGAGTCTGAGTGTGAGTGTGAGTCTGAGTGTGAGTGTGAGTGTGAGTGTGAGTCTGAGTCTGAGTCTGAGTCTGAGTGTGAGTCTGAGTGTGAGTCTGAGTGTGAGTCTGAGTGTGAGTCTGCGTCTGCGTCTGAGTCTGCGTCTGAGTGTGAGTCTGAGTGTGAGTCTGCGTCTGCGTCTGCGTCTGCGTCTGAGTCTGCGTCTGAGTGTGAGTCTGAGTGTGAGTCTGAGTGTGAGTGTGCGTGTGAGTCTGAGTGTGAGTGTGCGTGTGAGTCTGAGTGTGCATGTGAGTCTGAGTGTGCGTGTGCGTGTGAGTCTGAGTGTGCGTGCGAGTGTGAGTGTGCGTGTGAGTGTAAGTTTGAGTGTGAGTCTGAGTGTGAGTCTGAGTGTGAGTCTGAGTGTGAGTGTGAGTCTGAGTGTGAGTCTGAGTGTGAGTCTGAGTGAGTGTGAGTGGGAGTCTGAGTGTGAGTGTGAGTCTGAGTGTGAGTCTGAGTGTGAGTGTGCGTGTGAGTCTGAGTGTGAGTGTGCGTGTGAGTCTGAGTGTGAGTGTGCGTGTGAGTCTGAGTGTGCATGTGAGTCTGAGTGTGCGTGTGCGTGTGAGTCTGAGTGTGCGTGCGAGTGTGAGTGTGCGTGTGAGTGTAAGTTTGAGTGTGAGTCTGAGTGTGAGTCTGAGTGTGAGTGTGAGTCTGAGTGTGAGTCTGAGTGTGAGTCTGAGTGAGTGTGAGTGGGAGTCTGAGTGTGAGTGTGAGTGTGAGTCTGAGTCTGAGTGTGAGTGTGAGTCTGAGTGTGAGTCTGAGTGTGAGTGTGAGTCTGAGTGAGTGTGAGTGTGAGTCTGAGTGTGAGTCTGAGTGTGAGTCTGAGTGTGAGTCTGAGTGTGGGTGTGAGTCTGAGTCTGAGTCTGAGTGAGTCTGAGTGTGAGTCTGAGTCTGAGTCTGAGTGTGAGTGTGAATGTGAGTCTGAGTGAGTCTGAGTGTGAGTCTGAGTGTGAGTCTGAGTGTGAGTGTGAGTGTGAGTCTGAGTGTGAGTCTGAGTGAGTGTGAGTGTGAGTCTGAGTGGGAGTCTGAGTGTGAGTGTGAGTCTGAGTCTGAGTCTGAGTCTGAGTCTGAGTCTGAGTGTGAGTGTGAGTCTGAGTGAGTGTGAGTAGGAGTCTGAGTCTGAGTGTGAGTCTGAGTGTGAGTGTGCGTGTGAGTCTGAGTGTGAGTGTGCGTGTGAGTCTGAGTGTGCATGTGAGTCTGAGTGTGCGTGTGCGTGTGAGTCTGAGTGTGCGTGCGAGTGTGAGTGTGCGTGTGAGTGTAAGTTTGAGTGTGAGTCTGAGTGTGAGTCTGAGTGTGAGTGTGCGTGTGAGTCTGAGTGTGAGTGTGCGTGTGAGTCTGAGTGTGAGTGTGCGTGTGAGTCTGAGTGTGCATGTGAGTCTGAGTGTGCGTGTGCGTGTGAGTCTGAGTGTGCGTGCGAGTGTGAGTGTGCGTGTGAGTGTGCATGTGAGTGTGAGTGTAAGTGTGAGTCTGAGTCTGAGTGTGAGTGAGTCTGAGTGTGAGTGTGAGTCTGAGTGAGTGTGAGTGTGAGTAGGAGTCTGAGTGTGAGTGTGAGTGTGAGTGTGAGTGTGAGTCTGAGTGTGAGTGTGAGTCTGAGTCTGAGTGTGAGTCTGAGTGTGAGTCTGAGTGTGAGTCTGAGTGTGAGTCTGCGTCTGCGTCTGAGTCTGCGTCTGAGTGTGAGTCTGAGTGTGAGTCTGCGTCTGCGTCTGCGTCTGAGTCTGCGTCTGAGTGTGAGTCTGAGTGTGAGTCTGAGTGTGAGTCTGAGTGTGAGTGTGAGTCTGAGTGAGTGTGAGTGTGAGTGTGAGTCTGAGTGTGAGTCTGAGTGTGAGTCTGAGTGTGAGTGTGAGTCTGAGTGAGTGTGAGTGTGAGTCTGAGTGTGAGTCTGAGTGTGAGTCTGAGTGTGAGTCTGAGTGTGTCTGAGTGTGTCTGAGTGTGAGTGTGAGTGTGAGTCTGCGTCTGAGTCTGAGTGTGAGTCTGAGTGTGAGTCTGAGTGTGAGTCTGAGTCTGAGTCTGAGTCTGAGTGTGAGTCTGAGTGTGAGTCTGAGTGTGAGTCTGAGTGTGAGTCTGCGTCTGCGTCTGAGTCTGCGTCTGAGTGTGAGTCTGAGTGTGAGTCTGCGTCTGCGTCTGCGTCTGCGTCTGAGTCTGCGTCTGAGTGTGAGTCTGAGTGTGAGTCTGAGTGTGAGTGTGCGTGTGAGTCTGAGTGTGAGTGTGCGTGTGAGTCTGAGTGTGCATGTGAGTCTGAGTGTGCGTGTGCGTGTGAGTCTGAGTGTGCGTGTGAGTGTGCGTGTGAGTGTAAGTTTGAGTGTGAGTCTGAGTGTGAGTCTGAGTGTGCGTGTGAGTCTGAGTGTGAGTGTGCGTGTGAGTCTGAGTGTGAGTGTGCGTGTGAGTCTGAGTGTGCATGTGAGTCTGAGTGTGCGTGTGCGTGTGAGTCTGAGTGTGCGTGCGAGTGTGAGTGTGCGTGTGAGTGTGCATGTGAGTGTGAGTGTAAGTGTGAGTCTGAGTCTGAGTGTGAGTGAGTCTGAGTGTGAGTGTGAGTCTGAGTGAGTGTGAGTGTGAGTAGGAGTCTGAGTCTGAGTGTGAGTCTGAGTGTGAGTCTGAGTGTGAGTGTGAGTCTGAGTGTGAGTGTGAGTGTGAGTGTGAGTGTGAGTCTGAGTCTGAGTCTGAGTGTGAGTCTGAGTGTGAGTCTGAGTGTGAGTCTGAGTGTGAGTCTGCGTCTGCGTCTGAGTCTGCGTCTGAGTGTGAGTCTGAGTGTGAGTCTGCGTCTGCGTCTGCGTCTGCGTCTGCGTCTGCGTCTGAGTCTGCGTCTGAGTGTGAGTCTGAGTGTGAGTCTGAGTGTGAGTGTGCGTGTGAGTCTGAGTGTGAGTGTGCGTGTGAGTCTGAGTGTGCATGTGAGTCTGAGTGTGCGTGTGCGTGTGAGTCTGAGTGTGCGTGCGAGTGTGAGTGTGCGTGTGAGTGTAAGTTTGAGTGTGAGTCTGAGTGTGAGTCTGAGTGTGAGTGTGAGTCTGAGTGTGAGTCTGAGTGTGAGTCTGAGTGAGTGTGAGTGGGAGTCTGAGTGTGAGTGTGAGTGTGAGTCTGAGTCTGAGTGTGAGTGTGAGTCTGAGTGTGAGTCTGAGTGTGAGTGTGAGTCTGAGTGAGTGTGAGTGTGAGTCTGAGTGTGAGTCTGAGTGTGAGTCTGAGTGTGAGTCTGAGTGTGGGTGTGAGTCTGAGTCTGAGTCTGAGTGAGTCTGAGTGTGAGTCTGAGTCTGAGTGTGAGTGTGAGTGTGAATGTGAGTCTGAGTGAGTCTGAGTGTGAGTCTGAGTGTGAGTCTGAGTGTGAGTGTGAGTGTGAGTCTGAGTGTGAGTCTGAGTGAGTGTGAGTGTGAGTCTGAGTGGGAGTCTGAGTGTGAGTGTGAGTCTGAGTCTGAGTCTGAGTCTGAGTCTGAGTCTGAGTGTGAGTGTGAGTCTGAGTGAGTGTGAGTGTGAGTAGGAGTCTGAGTCTGAGTGTGAGTCTGAGTGTGAGTCTGAGTGTGAGTGTGAGTCTGAGTGAGTGTGAGTGTGAGTCTGAGTGTGAGTCTGAGTGTGAGTCTGAGTGTGAGTCTGAGTGTGTCTGAGTGTGAGTGTGAGTCTGCGTCTGAGTCTGAGTGTGAGTCTGAGTGTGAGTCTGAGTGTGAGTCTGAGTCTGAGTCTGAGTCTGCGTCTGAGTGTGAGTCTGAGTGTGAGTCTGAGTGTGAGTCTGAGTGTGAGTCTGAGTGTGAGTCTGAGTCTGAGTCTGAGTCTGCGTCTGAGTGTGAGTCTGAGTGTGAGTCTGAGTGTGAGTCTGCGTCTGCGTCTGAGTCTGAGTGTGAGTCTGCGTCTGCGTCTGCGTCTGCGTCTGAGTCTGCGTCTGAGTGTGAGTCTGAGTGTGAGTCTGAGTGTGAGTGTGCGTGTGAGTCTGAGTGTGAGTGTGAGTCTGAGTGAGTCTGAGTGTGAGTCTGAGTGTGAGTCTGAGTGTGAGTCTGAGTGTGAGTCTGAGTGTGTCTGAGTGTGAGTGTGAGTGTGAGTCTGCGTCTGAGTGTGAGTCTGAGTGTGAGTCTGAGTCTGAGTCTGAGTCTGCGTCTGAGTGTGCGTCTGAGTGTGCGTCTGAGTGTGCGTCTGAGTCTGAGTGTGAGTCTGAGTGTGAGTCTGAGTGTGAGTCTGAGTGTGAGTCTGAGTGTGAGTCTGAGTCTGCGTCTGAGTGTGAGTCTGAGTGTGAGTCTGCGTCTGCGTCTGCGTCTGCGTCTGAGTCTGCGTCTGAGTGTGAGTCTGAGTGTGAGTCTGAGTGTGAGTGTGAGTGTGCGTGTGAGTGTGCGTGTGAGTCTGAGTGTGAGTGTGCGTGTGAGTCTTGAGTGTGCATGTGAGTCTGAGTGTGCGTGTGCGTGTGAGTCTGAGTGTGCGTGCGAGTGTGAGTGTGCGTGTGAGTGTAAGTTTGAGTGTGAGTCTGAGTGTGAGTCTGAGTGTGAGTGTGCGTGTGAGTCTGAGTGTGAGTGTGCGTGTGAGTCTGAGTGTGAGTGTGCGTGTGAGTCTGAGTGTGCATGTGAGTCTGAGTGTGCGTGTGCGTGTGAGTCTGAGTGTGCGTGCGAGTGTGAGTGTGCGTGTGAGTGTGCGTGTGAGTGTAAGTGTGAGTCTGAGTCTGAGTGTGAGTGAGTCTGAGTGTGAGTGTGAGTCTGAGTGAGTGTGAGTGTGAGTAGGAGTCTGAGTGTGAGTCTGAGTGTGAGTGTGAGTCTGAGTGTGAGTCTGAGTCTGAGTGTGAGTGTGAGTCTGAGTCTGAGTGTGAGTGTGAGTCTGAGTCTGAGTGTGAGTCTGAGTGTGAGTCTGAGTGTGAGTCTGAGTCTGAGTGAGTGTGAGTCTGAGTATGAGTCTGAGTGTGAGTATGAGTCTGAGTGTGAGTGTGAGTGTGAGTGTGAGTCTGAGTGAGTGTGAGTGGGAGTCTGAGTGTGAGTGTGAGTGTGAGTCTGAGTCTGAGTGTGAGTCTGAGTGTGAGTCTGAGTGTGAGTCTGAGTGTGAGTGTGAGTCTGAGTGAGTGTGAGTGTGAGTCTGAGTGTGAGTCTGAGTGTGAGTCTGAGTGTGAGTGTGAGAGTGAGTGTGGGTGTGAGTCTGAGTCTGAGTCTGAGTGAGTCTGAGTGTGAGTCTGAGTCTGAGTGTGAGTGTGAATGTGAGTCTGAGTGAGTCTGAGTGTGAGTCTGAGTGTGAGTCTGAGTGTGAGTGTGAGTGTGAGCCTGAGTGTGAGTGTGAGTCTGAGTGTGAGTCTGAGTGAGTGTGAGTGTGAGTCTGAGTGGGAGTCTGAGTGTGAGTGGGAGTCTGAGTGTGAGTCTGAGTCTGAGTCTGAGTGTGAGTGTGAGTCTGAGTGAGTGTGAGTGTGAGTAGGAGTCTGAGTCTGAGTGTGAGTCTGAGTGTGAGTCTGAGTGTGAGTCTGAGTGTGAGTGTGAGTCTGAGTGAGTGTGAGTGTGAGTCTGAGTGTGAGTCTGAGTGTGAGTGTGAGTCTGAGTGTGAGTCTGAGTGTGAGTCTGAGTGTGAGTGTGAGTGTGAGTCTGAGTGAGTGTGAGTGTGAGTGAGTGTGAGTGTGAGTCTGAGTGTGAGTCTGAGTGTGAGTCTGAGTGTGAGTCTGAGTGTGTCTGAGTGTGAGTGTGAGTGTGAGTCTGCGTCTGAGTCTGAGTGTGAGTCTGAGTGTGAGTCTGAGTCTGAGTCTGAGTCTGAGTCTGAGTCTGCGTCTGAGTGTGAGTCTGAGTGTGAGTCTGAGTGTGAGTCTGAGTGTGAGTCTGAGTGTGAGTCTGCGTCTGCGTCTGCGTCTGCGTCTGAGTCTGCGTCTGAGTGTGAGTCTGAGTGTGAGTCTGAGTGTGAGTGTGCGTGTGAGTCTGAGTGTGAGTGTGCGTGTGAGTCTGAGTGTGCATGTGAGTCTGAGTGTGCGTGTGCGTGTGAGTCTGAGTGTGCGTGCGAGTGTGAGTGTGCGTGTGAGTGTAAGTTTGAGTGTGAGTCTGAGTGTGAGTGTGAGTGTGCGTGTGAGTCTGAGTGTGAGTGTGCGTGTGAGTCTGAGTGTGAGTGTGCGTGTGAGTCTGAGTGTGCATGTGAGTCTGAGTGTGCGTGTGCGTGTGAGTCTGAGTGTGCGTGCGAGTGTGAGTGTGCGTGTGAGTGTGCATGTGAGTGTGAGTGTAAGTGTGAGTCTGAGTCTGAGTGTGAGTGAGTCTGAGTGTGAGTGTGAGTCTGAGTGAGTGTGAGTGTGAGTAGGAGTCTGAGTCTGAGTGAGTGTGAGTCTGAGTGTGAGTCTGAGTGTGAGTGTGAGTGTGAGTCTGAGTGTGAGTGTGAGTCTGAGTGAGTGTGAGTGTGAGTCTGAGTGTGAGTCTGAGTGTGAGTGTGAGTCTGAGTGAGTGTGAGTCTGAGTGGGAGTCTGAGTGTGAGTCTGAGTGTGAGTGTGAGTCTGAGTGTGAGTGTGAGTGTGAGTCTGAGTGAGTGTGAGTGTGAGTCTGAGTGTGAGTCTGAGTGTGAGTGTGAGAGTGAGTGTGGGTGTGAGTCTGAGTCTGAGTCTGAGTCTGAGTGTGAGTCTGAGTCTGAGTGTGAGTCTGAGTGTGAGTCTGAGTGTGAGTCTGAGTGTGAGTCTGAGTGTGAGTGTGAGTCTGAGTGTGAGTGTGAGTCTGAGTGTGAGTCTGAGTGAGTGTGAGTGTGAGTCTGAGTGGGAGTCTGAGTGTGAGTGTGAGTGTGAGTCTGAGTGTGAGTCTGAGTCTGAGTCTGAGTGTGAGTCTGAGTGTGAGTGTGAGTGTGAGTGTGAGTCTGAGTGTGAGTCTGAGTGAGTGTGAGTGTGAGTCTGAGTCTGAGTGTGAGTGTGAGTGTGAGTCTGAGTCTGAGTGTGAGTCTGAGTGTGAGTCTGAGTGTGAGTCTGAGTGTGAGTCTGAGTGTGAGTCTGAGTCTGAGTCTGAGTGTGAGTCTGAGTGTGAGTGTGAGTGTGAGTGTGAGTCTGAGTGTGAGTGTGAGTCTGAATGAGTGTGAGTGTGAGTCTGAGTGTGAGTGTGAGTGTGAGTCTGAGTGTGAGTCTGAGTGAGTGTGAGTCTGAGTGGGAGTCTGAGTCTGAGTCTGAGTCTGAGTGTGAGTCTGAGTGTGAGTCTGAGTGTGAGTCTGAGTGTGAGTCTGTATCTGAGTCTGAGTCTGCGTCTGAGTCTGAGTCTGAGTCTGAGTCTGCGTCTGAGTGTGCGTCTGAGTGTGCGTCTGAGTCTGCGTCTGAGTGTGCGTCTGAGTGTGCGTCTGAGTGTGCGTCTGAGTCTGCGTCTGAGTGTGCGTCTGAGTGTGCGTCTGAGTGTGCGTCTGAGTCTGCGTCTGAGTCTGCGTCTGAGTCTGAGTCTGAGTCTGAGTCTGAGTCTGCGTCTGAGTGTGCGTCTGAGTGTGCGTCTGAGTCTGCGTCTGAGTGTGCGTCTGAGTCTGCGTCTGAGTGTGCGTCTGAGTCTGCGTCTGAGTGTGCGTCTGAGTGTGCGTCTGAGTGTGCGTCTGAGTCTGCGTCTGAGTGTGAGTCTGAGAGTCTGAGTGTGAGTCTGAGTCTGCGTCTGAGTCTGCGTCTGAGTCTGCGTCTGAGTGTGCGTCTGAGTGTGCGTCTGAGTGTGCGTCTGCGTCTGAGTGTGCGTCTGAGTGTGCGTCTGAGTCTGCGTCTGAGTCTGCGTCTGAGTGTGCGTCTGAGTGTGCGTCTGAGTGTGCGTCTGCGTCTGAGTGTGAGTCTGAGAGTCTGAGTGTGAGTCTGAGTGTGAGTCTGAGTGTGAGTCTGAGTCTGAGTGTGAGTGAGTGTGAGTGTGAGTCTGAGTGTGAGTGTGAGTGTGAGTGAGTGTGAGTCTGAGTGTGAGTGTGAGTCTGAGTCTGCGTCTGAGTGTGAGTCTGAGAGTCTGAGTGTGAGTCTGAGTGTGAGTCTGAGTGTGAGTCTGAGTGTGCGTCTGAGTCTGTGTCTGAGTGTGCATCTGAGTGTGCGTCTGAGTCTGAGTGTGAGTCTGAGTGTGCGTCTGAGTCTGAGTCTGCGTCTGAGTGTGAGTCAGAGTGTGAGTGGCGGCCAATCCGTGCGGGGGGGTCGGATCCGAGGCGAGGCGAGCGGCCAATCCATGTGGGGAAGGAGCCGAGGCAAGGCGAGCGGCCAATCCGTGCGGGGGGCGGGGCCATGGCGAGCCCAGCGGCCAATCAGCTTTGTGTCACCGTAAGGACACTTAGTGTCACCGTAAGGACACAATTTTGGAGCATGACAGACAGACAGACAGACAGACAGACAGACAGAATAAGGCAATTATATATATAGATGTATGTATATATATATGTATGTATATATATATGTATGTATATATATATATATATATGTATGTATATATATGTATGTATATGTATGTATATATATGTATGTATATATATATATATATACTAGAAGGTGGCCCGATTCTACGCATCGGGTATTCTAGAATTTACGTATTGTGTAGTTCATGTATGATTTTTGTTATATATATATATATATATATATATATATATATATATACTAGAAGGTGGCCCGATTCTACGCATCGGGTATTCTAGAATTTACGTATTGTGTAGTTCATGTATGATTTTTGTTATATATATATATATATAATGTTGTGTGTAGTTACCAAGTGTTTGTGTAGGCGCTGTACATGTTCTGGGTGTTGTCTGGGTGTGACGGGGGTGAGAGCGGTGTTGTATGTGTGTTGCGTTGTTTGTGGAGCGCTGTGTGTCTGTAGCGTTGTGTGTTGCGCGGTTTGTGTGTGTGTGGTGTGTTTTGGGGGGAGGTATGTTTTGTGCAATGTGTGTGTTGTGCGGTATGTGCGTATATTTGTGTGTGCCGCGGTGTTTGTGTGTTGGGTGTTGTGTGTGTGCAGCGTTGTCTGTGTGTGTAGGTGTCTGTGTAGGGCAGTTGTTTGTGGTTCCCAGTGTGTGTGTGTGTGTGTGTGTGTGTGTGTGTGTGTGTGTGGTGTGTTGTGCACTTCCCATTGTGCTCCATCCCCTATGCTGCGCACTCCTCATCGTGCTCCATCTCCCATGCTGCGCACTTCCCATCGTGCACCATCCGCCATGCTGCGCACTCCGAAACGTGCACCATCCGCCATGCTGCGCACTCCGAAACGTGCACCATCCGCTATGCTGCGCACTCCCAAACGTGCACCATCCGCCATGCTGCGCACTCCCAAACGTGCTCCATCCGCCAGTCTGCGCACTCCCAAACGTGCTCCATCCGCCATGCTTCGCACTCCCAAACGTGCTCCATCCGCCATGCTGCGCACTCCCAAACGTGCTCCATCCGCCATGCTGCGCACTCCCAAACGTGCTCCATCCGCCATGCTGCGCACTCCCAAACGTGCTCCATCCGCCATGCAGCGCACTCCCAAACGTGCTACATCCGCCATGCTGCGCACTCCCAAACGTGCTCCATCCGCCATGCTGCGCACTCTCAAACGTGCTCCATCCGCCATGCTGCGCACTCCCAAACGTGCTCCATCCGCCATGCTGCGCACTCCCAAACGTGCTCCATCCGCCATGCTGCGCACTCCGAAACGTGCTCCATCCGCCATGCTGCGCACTCCCAAACGTGCTCCATCCGCCATGCTGCGCACTCCCAAACGTGCTCCATCCGCCATGCTGCGCACTCCCAAACGTGCTCCATCCGCCATGCTGCGCACTCCCAAACGTGCTCCATCCGCCATGCTGCGCACTCCCAAACGTGCTCCATCCGCCATGCTGCGCACTCCCAAACGTGCTCCATCCGCCATGCTGCGCACTCCCAAACGTGCTCCATCCCCCATGCTGCGCACCCCCCCATTGTAATCCATCCCCCATGCTGCACCAGCATCAGCCCCTCTCTGTCCCCAGCCTCAGCCCTTCTCTGTCCCTAGCCTCAGCCCCTCTCTGTCCCCAGCCTCAGCCCCTCTCTGTCCCCAGCCTCAGCCCCTCTCTGTCCCCAGCCTCAGCCCCTCTCTGTCCCCAGCCTCAGCCCCTCTCTGTCCCCAGCCTCAGCCCCTCTCTGTCCCCAGCCTCAGCCCCTCTCTGTCCCCAGCCTCAGCCCCTCTCTGTCCCCAGCCTCAGCCCCTCTCTGTCCCCAGCCTCAGCCCCTCTCTGTCCCCAGCCTCAGCCCCTCTCTGTCCCCAGCCTCAGCCCTTCTCTGTTCCCAGCCTCAGCCCCTCTCTGTCCCCAGCCTCAGCCCCTCTCTGTCCCCAGCCTCAGCCCCTCTCTGTCCCCAGCCTCAGCCCCTCTCTGTCCCCAGCCTCAGCCCCTCTCTGTCCCCAGCCTCAGCCCCTCTCTGTCCCCAGCCTCAGCCCCTCTCTGTCCCCAGCCTCAGCCCCTCTCTGTCCCCAGCCTCAGCCCCTCTCTGTCCCCAGCCTCAGCCCCTCTCTGTCCCCAGCCTCAGCCCCTCTCTGTCCCCAGCCTCAGCCCTTCTCTGTTCCCAGCCTCAGCCCCTCTCTGTCCCCAGCCTCAGCCCCTCTCTGTCCCCAGCCTCAGCCCCTCGCATCCACTCACACACACCCGATCGCATCCACTCACACACACCCGATCGCATCCACTCACACACACCCGATCGCATCCACTCACACACACCCGATCGCATCCACTCACACACACCCGATCGCATCCACTCACACACACCCGATCGCATCCACTCACAGACACTGACGATATCGCACATACGCGCTGATACTCACAACATCCGGACATACCACATGCCTCTGGCCATGTGATCCTCCGTCAGGTCCTGGAAGATCACAACAGCACAGTATCGAGGCCGAGAAGCAAGCGATATCGCCGGATGCTGTGAGTATGTGGATGCGATGTGTGTGTGAATTGTGTGTGAGGTGTTTGTGAGAGTGAGTGCGATCTGATGTGTGTGTATGCGTGTGTGTGTGCTGTTATGTTTGTGCGTGTGGAAGTCGCGCCGCTGCAGGACCTTCATTTACTGGTAACTATGCAAGCATGGTTACCAGCGCAAGACGTCCCCCGCTCGCACGGGAGCCGACACCAGCATACGGCGGCGGCGTACGCTGATGTGGGCTCCCGTTGGGGAGGGGGAAAAGGGGGGGGTGAGTACAGTACTCACCTGGGATTCGTGGGTCCGTGACCGTGCCAGTTCGGGCAATGCGGGGGGGGGGGGGGGGGGGGGAGGGGGGGAGAGCTAACGTCTATTGCGTGAGTGGGGCGGGGCGTGGCGTGGGCGAGTTGCCAATGCCTGCAGGGTGCCGGGGCGAGAGGCCAATCTGTGGGGGGGGGCAGAGCCTGGGCGAGCGGCTGGCCAATCCGTGTGGGGGCGCAGCCGGGGCGAGAGGCCAATCCGTGTGGGGGGGCGGGGCCATGGCGAACCCAGCGGCCAATCAGCTTTGTGTCACCGTAAGGACATGTCACGGTGACAGTGTCACGGTGACACTGTCACCGTGACACTGTCACCGTGACACAATTTTGGAGCATGACAGACAGACAGACAGACAGAATAAGGCAATTATATATATAGATATATATATATAGATGTTGTTGTGTGTAGTTACCAAGTGTTTGTGTAGGGGCTGTACATGTTCTGGGTGTTGTCTGGGTGTGACGGGGGGTGAGAGCGGTGTTGTATGTGTGTTGCGTTGTTTGTGGAGCGCTGTGTGTCTGTAGCGTTGTGTGTGTGTTGCGCGGTTTGTGTGTGTGTGGTGTGTTTTGGGGGGAGGTATGTTTTGTGCAATGTGTGTGTTGTGCGGTATGTGCGTATATTTGTGTGTGCCGCGGTGTTTGTGTGTTGGGTGCTGTGTGTGCGCAGCGTTGTCTGTGTGTGTGGGTGTCTGTGTAGGGCAGTTGTTTGTGGTTCCCAGTGTGTGTGTGTGTGTGATGTGTGGTGTGTGGTGTGTGGTGTGTTGTGCAGTGCGCGCGCGCGTGTGTGTGTGTGTGTGTGTGTGTGTGTTTTGGGGGGAGGTGCGCACTCCCAAACGTGCTCCATCCCCCATGCAGCGCACTCCCCATCGTGCTCCATCCCCCATGCAGCGCACTCCCCATCGTGCTCCATCCCCTATGCTGCGCACCCCCCATCGTGCTCCATCTCCCATGCTGCGCACTCCCAAACGTGCTCCATCCGCCATGCTGCGCACTCCCAAACGTGCTCCATCCGCCATACTCCGCACTCCCTATCGTGCTCCATCCCCCATGCAGCGCACTCCCCATCGTGCTCCATCCCCTATGCTGCGCACCCCCTATCGTGCTCCATCTCCCATGCTGCGCACTCCCAAACGTGCTCCACCCGCCATGCTGCGCACTCGCAAATGTGCTCCATCCTCCATGCTGTGAACTCCCCATCGTGCTCCATCCCCGATGCTGCGCACCCCCCCATAATGCTCCATCCCCGATGCTGCGCACCCCCCATCGTGCTCCATCCCCCA
>NW_027443514.1:10000-20000 GCF_048569485.1 Anomaloglossus baeobatrachus | reverse complement strand
AACAAAGAGGGGGTTTAAACAACCACATCCCGCCAAGACTCGCTCTTGTGACACCTTACAAGAGTGAGTTCCTCCACAACTTAATGGCTCGTTCTACTCCTTCTTGTATTCCCAACATCCATATATCAATGCCAATGTCATTAAGATGTACCTTATCATCTCTCCAAAATTGTTCCTTTGTATTTTCAAGCATCTGGTGACGTATGGCCACCGCTCCGTTTTCCAACACAAATTTTGTTATTTTTTTATTAACCTTTATCCTTGTATTATTGATGCGAGCCACTGATCGCGCTGTTCTCCACATTTGTCTAGCTACTATATCCGACCAGACCACCACTGTTTCTGGGTAAGACCTCCATAAATTCAACATATCAAGCTTTATGTTCCTAACTAAATGTCTTGATGTTCTTATTGCTAAATCATTACCACCTAAATGGATAAGTAAGACGTCCGGGGGCGGTAGAACTCCACATGATACTGGATTTCTTTCAACAGCTGATGCCCCTGCATTCCCCTCTTTCCTATCCATGTCACCCGTGCCAAGGAACTGGGCAACCCCAACTGTTTGCCATTAGGCCTGACTGCTGCACGTAAGGCCCCCCAAAAAACAAATGAATGTCCCATGATCCAAACCAGGCATTGCTGTTCAGCTAAAACAAAAACAAAAACACAATTATCACACAATTGTCTAAATGAAGACACAACTACTATAAGATTACCAAAATGTACACATATATATACATGTACGCCATTTATAATAAATGCAATCTAATGTAACTCTTAAATCTGCTCGATTCCCATCTCCTGATTTTTTTAACTATGTCAGGCTCTAAGCCCATCTAGCAGCTTCTGTGGCTGCTCCTGTCCTAAATGAGTGTGAAGTGAATGCATTTGGAGACTCTCCCAATATTGTCAGGCATTTTTTAAGAACTGCTGTGAATTGAAATTGTGACAATGACTTACAATCCTCATGAATTAGTAATGAACCTTGGATATTTGGCCTTATTGAGACATAGTTTCTAAAACAGATGACCGGGCAGGCCCTGGAACCGCTTAAAGGAAACAATGTGATCCATTTTCCTCTACCCTGTTGATCAGTTTTTGACTTTGCCAGAAAACATTCCAATCTGTCTGTGTACTGATGCATGTCCTCAGCTTGTAGACCCCCACTTCTGGTGGAGCTACTCGACACTAACTCGCTGATTCTAAAAGCTCCAAAAAAGGCCAGTGTGAATGCACAACTAAAGAGTAACACTTCAAACGGACTGCTACAGACTCGGCCTAGTACACTCAGTATCTGCTGCAATAACTGGAAAGAAATCGGACGCCGTTTATCTCTGGTCTTCTTACAACTTTTTCTGTAACCCTTTAGGGCCTGCTTAACTAAAAAATGCTTTGTGTAATCAGTGAAGTCGTGCAACTTAAACCAAAAAGCTAATCCAGACATTTTACTATCAATACTGGACAATGAAGTACCGTCCACAAAGGCCCTGCTAATGTAAAATAACAACAAGGAAACATTGTCATGTACACTGGCATCATGTGCCACTAGAGCACACAAGTCTTCCCATTCCCTCCATGCTGACTGGTACCTCTGCCATGTGCTTACACCCACAGACCGTTCTATCAGAGCGTATGCGGTGTCACTGGCAGTGACCACAGAAAATCCGGACACTTCTTGCCTTGTACCTCTGCCATCGGGGCTAACGAACGGAATCTGTCCCACTGAAAACGAGACAGAGCATCAGCCACAGAATTGCAAACACCGGGGACATGCACAGCTGTAATCTGACAATTTGACTTTAAACAGCGCAGCACTAGATGACGCAGCAACGTAACAACAGGCAGGGAAGAAGCTGATTGTTTGTTGATGACGTCTACAACTCCCAAATTATCACAATGAAATCTCACTTTTCGGTTTTGGAAAATATTGCACCAAATTTCACAAGCAACCACTATGGGGAACTGTCATGTAGAGCTGTTGAAGGGACTTCATCCCCCTCTTCTTCACCAGCCACAGGTCGTCATGGCGATTATCTGATTGGCCTGGAAGCTTAAGGTATTTATGACTTTGGGTGATGGTAGAACCAAAGCCAAAAGCTGCAGAGAAAGACAATTCTTTGTAATATTGGCGGGAAAACTCCCAAAGCAGGTTTTGAAGTGCGACTTTAATGCTAGAAGATGAAAAACACATTGCCAGAATCCCTGCGTCGTGCGGAACCCAGCGCACCGTCTCACCTGACGAGGAGATCGACGGAATCACGACAAATTAGTATTGGCCAGTAAAATTGTGCTAGAGGCGTTGTGTTTGGTATCAATGTAACTGTAAAATCGAGATATTAAATATGACGCTAATATCTTTCACCTGTGTGACCCAGGGGCAAAGATATGAAAAACCCTAGAATTATGGAACTTTGTGACCATCTCAAGCCCAGCCCACAAGTGACTGTAAAATGATGTCACAGGCAAGGGGGGCTAGCAAGAGCATAAGAGACAGTTCCTGTCTTGGGGGCTCAGTCAGCACGAGGAGGGCATCAGGAAGGGTGATGCTGGCCGATCCTAACATCTCTTGGAGTTCCCTCCTACTCCCTAAGCAGACGTCACTTCTATGGCACAAGCTTAGTAAGTTTCACGTTTATACCTTTTATTTTATGTAACTGTTATGCCGTAATGTGTATTGTTCCCTTTTGTAAATTCCTGTATATTCTTTAAACACTGCCTATTTTCGGATTAAATATATAAAAATTTAAGAGTTTCTTTCCTTATGCTTTATATACGAATCCAAAACCCCGAAGGGCCTTATGCTATCTGAAACGGGTTCCCAGCTACCTGTAGAAAGTCTGGGTGGTGGCAGCGTAATTGTTATTGCATAGAATTATTGGAGTGCTATCATTAAGGGTACCGAGGTATATAAATATTCCATTAGCAGGAATCAGAGATATACATTTACCCTTGCTGTGAGACCTCCAATATTTGGCATTATCAGCTCAGCAGCCTCATCTTATGCATTGTCCTGCAGTACCAAAAGTGGCCTGCAGACAAGGGGGGCGCTAGAGAGTAGTCGTGTGTAACAAATCAGTGAACAGCTGCGGATTTCTGAGGGACTTCCCCGGCTGTTCGTGACAAATTGGTGGCAGCGGTGGGATATATAAAGCATTAGTGATCTGGTTTGAGCAATCATCCCTTTCACTAAAAACTTGCAAAAGTTTTGAGGATTGAACTCAGTGTTTAAATATACCTGGAACAATACTGTACGTGTAGCAGTTACCCCCTCCCCTTCTCTCTTGTTTTCTATCCTATCTTTTATTTGGCAATTATGGATGCTGTGTCAGAAGCCTGGTACAATCAGCAGAAGAAGGAAGTTCTTGCTGCACTCTGCAGATCCAAGTTGATTGATGGCCATGGCAAAACGAGGCAAGACCTCATTAAAGAACTTTTACAATGGGATGCAGAGCACGTTCATTCCCCCAGTGCTGGAGAAGAGGAGGCAAGCCAAGCCCAGGATAGTGCTTCTGCAGAGTCCCCACCATCAACTGCAAGCCAGAGCAGTGACCGGGGCAACATGGACTCTTTCCTGAAGATGGCTCTACAACAATTCGCTGCAGATGACCGGCAGGGACGGCTAAGCCTCATTCAGCAATATCGAGAGGCTGAGAGAGCCGAGCGAGAGGCTGAGAGAGCCGAGCGCCAGGCTCAGGCCGAGCGAGAGGCTGAGAGAGCCGAGCGAGAGCGCCAAGCCCAGAGAGACCATGAATTGAATATCCTCAAAGCCCGGCAGCAGACATCTTCCTCACTAAACGGTGAGTCCAATAATGCCAGCAGCTTTAAGCCCCGACCGGAGCACTTTCTTGTGATGGAAAAGGACGGGGATTTGGACACCTTTCTGAGGGGATTTGAAAAGACTTGCTTGCAGTACCAGTTGCCCTCAACACAATGGGCACAATACTTAACCCCAGGGCTGCGAGGCAAGGCCCTGGACGCGTTTGCCAGTCTCCCTCAAGAGCAGAGTGGAGACTATGGGGCCATAAAGCAGGCCCTAGTACGGAAGTATCAGCTGACTCCGGAGGTGTACCGAAAAAAATTCCGGACCCTCCAGCTCGGACCTCATGACAGCTACAGCGATTTGGAGGGTGGGCTCCAGCGCACCTTTGACCAGTGGATCCAAGGACTGTCCGTTACAACCTTTGAGGAGTTAAAGGACCTCATGGTGAAGGACCAACTCCTACATGTCTGTCCTGTGGAGGTTCGACAGTTTGTTATGGACCGAGAGCCCAAGGAGGCCTCAAAAGCAGCCCAGATTGCCGACGCCTATGTGGCCAACCGTGCATCGGAGGTGCGGAAGCTGTCCACCACTAGCTGGAAAGGGGGTAAGATGACAACTACAACCACCCCTGCCCCTACCAGCCGACCTCCCGTAGGTCCTGTTTCATCCACCAGTGCCCGGCCCACCTCTGACACTCGCAGGTGTTTTTCCTGCAACCTGCCTGGACACCTCAGCTCTGGTTGCCCAGAGAGGCAGAAGAGGAACCCCACATCCAAGGCCCAAGGGCCCACTGGAACTGTCCTTTTGGCAAGGAAGGCGGGTGGTAGGGCCTGCGAAAACCTACACCCCGTCACCGTAGGCGGAACCCCCACTGTGGGGCTCAAGGACACTGGGGCCGACAGAACACTGGTCCGCCCTGAACTGGTACCCCCTGAAAACTTTATCCCGGGAAAACTCCTGACTGTCGCCTTGGCGGGGGGTGTCCACCACTCCTTCCCAATGGCCCTGATTCCCCTCGACTGGGGTGCTGGGAGAGGGTGGAGGGAAGTGGGGGTGGATGAACATCTACCAACCAATGTTTTATTGGGGACTGATCTGGGGCGATTAGTTGCACAATTTCTCCCTGATGATCCTCCCGAATCCAAAAAGTCATGTGATACAAATGTTGTTGATCAGTCATGTGATGCAAATGTTGTTAAATCATGTGATGCAAATGTTGTTGATAAGTCATGCGACCCGAATGCGGATACCCAGAACGTAATTACAAATGTTGTGCATGGTAATAAAGTGGAGATTTGTACAGGGGAACTCAGCCATGCCACGCGGCAGGGTGACGTGGCTGAGGACGACCCCAAGGTAGCAAGTGTCTGTACCGACAGAGATGGAGGCAGACATGAGAACCACGAGGACAGTGGTCAAGTGCAGCTGAGCAGTGTCACAGCGGACAGTGACACAGCCAGTAGTACCTGTCAGGCTGATGGGGAAGAGTGGTTATTCCCCGGGGAGACAGCCTTCATCGGTGCTGTCACCCGCAGTCAGAGTGCCCAGAACGCAAATGAAACCTTGCCTGCTGACACCTCTTCACCCAGAGGGATAACGGAACTGGTTACGGACCCAGAGCAGGTCCCAGAGGGTCCTGGTGAGGTTGGAACCTTAACGTCACTTTTGGCTGCTTCTAGCCAAGAGTTTCAGGTGGCTCTACGAACTGATGCCAGTCTAAAGACGTTAAGGGACCTCGCAGAGAAGCCCTCTTCCGAGACCGATAAGGAGAAGGTATTCTGGGACCAGGGAAAGTTGTACCGGGAGACAATTCCCTGTAACCCCCAACAAGAGTGGCTGAAGGAAAAACAGCTGGTGGTGCCTCACCGCTTTAGGAGTGAGTTGCTGCGGATTGCCCATGAGATCCCACTCGCCGGACACTTGGGGGTTAGCAAAACCAAGGCCCGGCTGTCTCACCACTTCTATTGGCCCAAAATGGGGACAGATGTTGCCAACTACTGCCGCTCCTGCATCACATGTCAAAGAGTGGGAAAGTCAGGGCCTGCTCCCAAAGCTCCCCTGATCTCTTTGCCGGTGATAGAGGAGCCTTTCCAGAGGGTCGCTGTGGACATTGTCGGGCCTCTGGCCGTCCCCAGCAGCTCTGGAAAACGGTTCGTCCTTACTGTGGTAGACTATGCTACCCGGTATCCGGAGGCAGTGGCTCTGTCCTCAGTTAGAGCCGATAAGGTGGCAGATGCCCTCTTGACCATATTCTCCCGAGTAGGATTTCCCAGGGAGATGCTTACCGACCAGGGGACTCAGTTCATGTCTCGTCTAATGGAGGCTCTCTGTAAGAAAATGCAGGTGCGGCATCTGATATCAAGCGCTTATCACCCACAGACCAATGGTTTGTGTGAGCGATTTAATGGTACCCTTAAGCAGATGCTTAAGATGCTGGTTGAGTCACATGGACGCGACTGGGAGCGGTATCTCTCACACCTGCTGTTTGCCTACAGAGAGGTACCACAGGCCTCAACGGGGTTTTCCCCCTTCGAGCTCCTGTATGGCAGACGAGTCCGGGGGCCTCTTGGTCTGGTAAGGGAATCCTGGGAAGAGGAACTGAATTCCCCAGAAGTGTCCGTTGTGGAGTATGTCATTCGGCTCCGTGACAAGATGCAGTCAATGACGCAGATGGTGCATGAGAATATGGCGCAAGCCCAGGCCAGCCAGAAGCGATGGTACGACCAACACGCTCGAGAGCGGGTGTATGAAGTGGGTCAGAAGGTGTGGGTCCTGGTCCCAATGACCCAGAACAAGCTTCAGGCGGCCTGGGAGGGTCCATACCTGGTGCATCAGCGCCTCAATGACGTAAACTATGTGGTCACCATCGACCATGCCAGGAAGAGGCAAAAGGTCTTCCATGTCAACATGATGAAAGCTCATCATGACAGGGAAGCCTTTGCTCTTCCTGTGTGTAGTCTTCCCGAGGAAGGCGAAAGTGAAGTCTTGGTGGACTTGCTCGCCTCAGCCCGGGATGGAGGGTCTATCGAGGAGGCGGCATTCAACCCACAGCTATCCTTGGACCAAAAGTCCCAGCTGCGGGAGGTATTCCGGCCCTACCTGATGACCTTCACGAATGTCCCAGGGAAGACATCCCTAGCCACCCACCAGGTGGACACAGGGAGTCATTCCCCAGTTCGTCAACCCCCATACCGTGTCTCCCTAGAGGTACAAAAGGACATAAAAAGGGAGATCGATGAAATGCTAGTCCTGGGAGTGATCCAGAGGTCCAAAAGTGCATGGGCCTCGCCTGTAGTCTTGGTTCCCAAAAAGGACCGGACAACCCGGTTTTGTGTGGACTACAGGAGGCTAAATGCAATCACAGCACCCGATGCGTACCCAATGCCACGCATCGACGAGTTACTGGATTGCTTAGCCGGGGCCCAGTACCTGACCATCATGGACCTGAGTCGAGGGTACTGGCAGATTCCTATGTCCAAGGAAGCACAGGAAAGGTCCGCCTTCATCACCCCATTCGGGCTGTATGAATCCCTTGTCATGCCCTTTGGCATGAGAAATGCTCCTGCCACTTTCCAGCGATTGGTCGACCAGCTGCTCGAGGGACTAGGAGGGTTTGCAGTAGCTTACCTGGATGACATTGCCATCTTTAGTCCCACTTGGGAGGAACACCTGGGGCACCTGGAGCAGGTGCTCAGGCGGATCCAAAGCGCTGGTCTTACTATAAAGCCAGGGAAGTGTCAGATCGGCATGACTGAGGTACAGTACCTTGGACACAGAGTGGGTGGCGGGACCCTGAAACCAGAGCCAGGGAAGGTTGATGCCATCACCTCCTGGCCTACCCCCAAGTCAAAGAAGCAGGTGATGTCCTTCTTGGGTACGGCAGGGTACTATAGGAAGTTCGTTCCTAACTATAGTGCTCTTGCTAAGCCGTTGACGGACCTCACCAAAAAGAAGCTACCGCAAGTAGTCACCTGGACAGATGACTGTGAACGGTCCTTCAGGGCACTAAAAGCTGCCCTCGCCAGTTCCCCAATCCTACAAGCTCCGGACTTCACCCGACGGTTCATAGTTCAGACAGATGCCAGTGCGTTTGGCCTTGGTGCAGTACTCAGCCAGGTAAATGGGAAGGGAGAAGAGCATCCGGTGATGTTTCTCAGCCGCAAGCTCTTATCCCGGGAAGTGGCCTACGCCACTGTGGAGAAGGAGTGCCTCTCTATAGTGTGGGCCCTGCGGAAACTGCAGCCCTACCTATATGGACGCAACTTCACCATAGTGACAGACCACAACCCTCTCAGCTGGCTACATCGGGTGGCCGGCGACAATGGTAAGCTACTGCGGTGGAGCTTGGCACTACAGCAGTATGACTTTACCATTCAACACAGGAAGGGTGTTGAGCATGGCAACGCTGATGGGCTGTCCCGGCAGGGGGATGCCAGCGAGGTAGGCTTAGGAGACGATTGGCAAATCAATCTCCCATGCTACCTCAAAAAGGGGGAGGTGTCATGTAGAGCTGTTGAAGGGACTTCATCCCCCTCTTCTTCACCAGCCACAGGTCGTCATGGCGATTATCTGATTGGCCTGGAAGCTTAAGGTATTTATGACTTTGGGTGATGGTAGAACCAAAGCCAAAAGCTGCAGAGAAAGACAATTCTTTGTAATATTGGCGGGAAAACTCCCAAAGCAGGTTTTGAAGTGCGACTTTAATGCTAGAAGATGAAAAACACATTGCCAGAATCCCTGCGTCGTGCGGAACCCAGCGCACCATCTCACCTGACGAGGAGATCGACGGAATCACGACAAATTAGTATTGGCCAGTAAAATTGTGCTAGAGGCGTTGTGTTTGGTATCAATGTAACTGTAAAATCGAGATATTAAATATGACGCTAATATCTTTCACCTGTGTGACCCAGGGGCAAAGATATGAAAAACCCTAGAATTATGGAACTTTGTGACCATCTCAAGCCCAGCCCACAAGTGACTGTAAAATGATGTCACAGGCAAGGGGGGCTAGCAAGAGCATAAGAGACAGTTCCTGTCTTGGGGGCTCAGTCAGCACGAGGAGGGCATCATGAAGGGTGATGCTGGCCGATCCTAACATCTCTTAGAGTTCCCTCCTACTCCCTAAGCAGACGTCACTTCTATGGCACAAGCTTAGTAAGTTTCACGTTTATACCTTTTATTTTATGTAACTGTTATGCCGTAATGTGTATTGTTCCCTTTTGTAAATTCCTGTATATTCTTTAAACACTGCCTATTTTCGGATTAAATATATAAAAATTTAAGAGTTTCTTTCCTTATGCTTTATATACGAATCCAAAACCCCGAAGGGCCTTATGCTATCTGAAACGGGTTCCCAGCTACCTGTAGAAAGTCTGGGTGGTGGCAGCGTAATTGTTATTGCATAGAATTATTGGAGTGCTATCATTAAGGGTACCGAGGTATATAAATATTCCATTAGCAGGAATCAGAGATATACATTTACCCTTGCTGTGAGACCTCCAATATTTGGCATTATCAGCTCAGCAGCCTCATCTTATGCATTGTCCTGCAGTACCAAAAGTGGCCTGCAGACAAGGGGGGCGCTAGAGAGTAGTCGTGTGTAACAAATCAGTGAACAGCTGCGGATTTCTGAGGGACTTCCCCGGCTGTTCGTGACAGGAACAATTCAAGGAGTACTAAGTTTCGTGTTAACCCATTGTTTCTCCAACTCTCTGGCCACCTATCTGCACACCACTGTCCAGAACAATATGCACCAAAACCAGTTGACCCCGCTGCATCAGTGTGGATGTCTAGATCAAAATTTGAAACCGGTGGTCTGATCCACAATGACCTCCCATTAAACTCCATTAAGAACTGTTCCCATACCGCCAGATCGTCCTTTAATGTTCTAGCCAGCCGCACAAAGTGATGTGGAAAGGTTATGCCTGAGGTAGCTGCAGCTAGGCGCCTACAAAAAACTCTACCCATTGGAATAATGCGACACGCAAAGTTCATTTTTCCTAACAGCGATTGTAGATCCTTTAATCTGATCTTACGGTGAGATCTAGCTTCTCTGACTGCCTCCAGCAGATCACTGACCTTGTCATCCGGTAATCTGCACTCCATTGTCTCACTGTCAATCAAAATTCCTAAAAACTTGATAAGTGTAGACGGGCCTTCTGTTTTATCTGATGCTAACGGTACTCCGAAACGCTTAAAAACCGACTGAATCGCTGACAATAATGAAGCACAAACAAA
>NW_027443514.1:0-5000 GCF_048569485.1 Anomaloglossus baeobatrachus | reverse complement strand
AAATAATATGTATGTATAAGTCTAATGGTTATAGGTCATACTGTGGACTGTGAAAAGATGTTCCGGTTGTGAAATGTCACAGGGCATAGCCATATAGAGTATTTGAGTGGATACCTGACATATGTATTTTTTTTCCCATCAGTGTCAAGAGTGGTTTAGATAATTTTATTTGCATGTGAGGTTAACTGATCCTTGGAAGGTGTATTGTTACATATGCTTCTGGAATCAATGAATGAGTAGGACAAGTGGTCCTGGGATCTGTCCTTATAGTGAGATATTGTGTGTTTCTTCCCCTCAAAATGGGGATGAAGGTTTTATAGTAAAATAGAATATTAGTGCTGTGAAGGTATATAAGTAGTCTCAATTTTCTGCAGGGATTGTGTATTATACCAGTGGGTATTAGGATTGTGTTTTGGGAAGCTGAATCTGGACGAGATAAGACTCTTGCTAAACAAACTGTGCGCTACTGACATTCTTTTGGGAGGGGTCAAGTGAACAGCTGCGCGATTTTCTGCCCTCTGTGAGAAGTCAGCTCTGTTAATTGTTTTGGTTTAACTCTTACGTTCGTTGCTGGAATACTCTGTAAAGGACCAGCATGGAGTAGCCAACTGCACATCAGGTCTAAGTGGGTTAGAGAGCCGTGTGGCCTTCCCACTTACATGGAGGTGGTCTAGCAGGTGAGAGGACTATCACACCTGGTCCTTCCTGCTTTAGTCATCTGGTCTATTGGGTGAGAGAGGTTTTTAACCCTTCCCAATACGCCCTACAAGTGTAGCAGGTGAGAGTGAATGCTGATTGAGCCTTCTTGCTACCACTTGAGAGCCCATTCTGACTTGCCAGGAGACGTGTGGCCTGTTAACAAGGTTCAGGGACACTGAGAGGGCATTTGCAGAAAGGTGGGCTGTGTGGGAATAAGTTGAAGCCATGGGCAACTTGTTCAGTGTGCAGTGTGGGGCTCCAGCCGGATCCAAAACAGCCAAACAGATAGTGCAAGAAAGAGAAGGCAAAGAAGCAGTGAAAAATGTCAGACTAATACTCAGAAAGGCAGGCATGCCAGAGTGTGGGTGTTTGGATGTTGAGAAATGGCACAGATTCAGGGAAGAGGTGCAGCATTGTGGATGTAAAGAAATAACAGTGGGATGTATTATTATATTATTGTTATGTAAAGTGTATTATAAATGTTTTAATGCACCAAGAGCAAAAACTGTGACTGCTACCGCCCCCCCTTCACATGATCAGAAACCCAGACCAGATGAATGGACTTGTAAACATTGTAGTCAGAAAAACCCAGACTGGAGAAGTACTTGTGCTACGTGTAGTGTTACTCGCCCTAAGCAGATTGCACTAAATCCTGTTCGAACCAGATCACATGTGCTGACAGAGGACGCTGACACTGAGACAGAGGTAGTGAAGGAATTGAGTTTTGGGGAGGAAGCTGGACATTACTCTGACGGTGAGGAAAGAAAACAGTTATCTGACCCTGAAGACCAACCTTTCCCTCTTTCCCTGACTGACGTAATACAGCAGGAAGGGGAGAGTATAGAGACGTACTTTTGGAGGTTACAGCTGAAGTGGGCAGACGTGGGGTACAAAGTCAGAACCTCCCTTAATGACAAAATACTGATGAGTATATTCATTAACGGTATGAATAAGTTTTTACGAGAAGCAGTACAGACAGCCAGACCTGAGTGGAGAAACATGGACCCAACAGACCTTCTGCAAGTAGCTAAGGGGGTTGAACTGACAAAATGCAAGCGACCAGTTATGTATGCTAGAGCACAAGGAAGACAGTGGAAGCAGAGAGGGAGGGCACCAGGTGACCGAGCGACCGTACAGTGCTGGAATTGTGGACAGAATGGACATTACGCCAGACAGTGCAAAAACCCCAAATAGGAGAGGGAGCAGACTGACTCTCCTCCTTCCTTCCCTCCTCCTTCGCCTCTGGCCTAGGAAACTGGTGACCACGAAGGGACTGGAGGGATTGGTGTTTGAAATTCCCTTGATAAAACAGTATCCCTTAAGCCCAGCCAAATCAATGGCCCTGACCAGAGAATATGTGCAAGCAGGGGCTCTAGTACAAAGGTCCTCCCCCTGTAACACTCCCTTGTATGCAATCAAGAAAAAAGGGCCCAAAGGTTCCCCTGACACGTACAGAATGGTGCATGATGTGAGAGCTGTCAATGCTGTCACTGACAGTGTAACACCAATTGTTCCAGACCCACATACCTTACTGTCACAAATCCCAGGGACCTCCAAATGTTTTACAGTAATTGATTTGGCAAATGCCTTTTTCTCTGTGCCTCTACACCCTGACTGTCAGTATCTTTTTGCCTTCACACATGAGGGGAAACAGTACATGTGGACAGTCCCCCCGCAAGGAGGAATGAATTCACCTACCATTTATTCCACAGCTATGGCAGGAATTCTGGAGCAACCGCCTCATCCACAGGTTACGCTATTGCAGTATGTGGATGACCTTTTGCTCTGCTGTCCAGACCAGACGTCCTGCAGAGAAGCCACAATTTCTTTGCTGTGTTTTCTGGCAGAGAATGGTTGCAAAGTTTCACGTGAAAAATTACATTACTGTAAGCAAAAGGTAACATTTTTGGGTCACTGTATCTCTGAAGGTACGAGACACCTGACTGAGGAGAGAAAACAAGCAGTCCAAAAGCTCTCCTTACCCAGGTCCCACCGGCAACTGCGCACCTTTTTGGGCTTAGTGTCATACTGCAGGCCTTGGATAAGGTCTGCCTCGCAAATGATGCAACCCCTCTATGATTGTCTGTCATCTGACCCCTTTGACCTCACTCAGGAAGCTATTGATTCCTTTCATTCCCTTAAACTACTCATTGTATCGGCCCCGGCCCTGGGTATTCCAAATTACGATCAACCATTTTTCTTGTTTTGCACAGAACAGGGAGGGCATGCGACAGCCGTCCTCACACAGCAACATGGTGACAAACAAAGACCAATAGCTTACTACTCAGCGCGATTGGACCCAGTTGTCAGAGGGTCACCCACGTGTGTCCGTGCTGTAGCGGCTGCTGCAGTACTGCTAGGGAAAGCTTGCGAGATCACATTGATATTTCCCTTAACAATTTACTCCCCGCATGACATCCATGCTATACTTGTGCAAGTCCAACCAAAACACCTGTCTATGGCCAGACAGCTCAGACTTGAATGTGCCCTGATTCCTGAGTATGTCACCCTCAAGAGGTGCAATGTTCTGAATCCAGCCACCCTTTTGCCAGTAGATTCAGAAAAGGGGGAATTGGTGACAATGGTAGCAAGTGAGGATGAATACTTTGACATGACGCACGAGCATGACTGCATAGAGCTGATGAGTCAGGAGACTGCAGGTTTTCCACATGTCTATGATACACCTATTACTAATGCAGATTTTGAGTTTTTTTGTAGATGGCTCCAGATACCACCTGGATGGGAGATTCTACACTGGATATGCAGTAGTATCCTCACATGAGGTAATCCGAGCTGAACCACTCCCGCCGCACATGTCCGTGCAGGAGGCGGAGCTAACAGCGCTCATTGAGGCGTGTAGAGCGGGGTCAGGTAGGAAAATTAATGTTTATTCAGACTCAAAGTATGGATTTGGGATCTGTCATGATTTTGGCCCTATCTGTAGAAGTAGAGCTTTTCTTACGTCAGCTGGTAAGCCTATTAAAAATGCAGAATTGGTAAAATGGTTAATGGAGGCACTAATGTTACCAGTCCAGGTTGGCATCATTAAGGTGAAAGCACACACAAAAGGTGACTCACTGGAGGTAGCGGGCAATAGAAGGGCGGATGCGGCTGCGAAAGCAGCGGCAAAGAGGCCTAGGGATCAGAGGATAGTGGCAGGGAGCCAGCAAGTCCCAGCCACAGTGAGTCTGGATGTCCTGAAATCCCTCCAGCATCAGGCTGCCCAAACAGAGAAGGAACACTGGGGAAAATGGGAGCTGGGCTGAACTCGAATGGAGTATGGGAAAGTAAGGACAGGTTGTGTTTACCAAGGTCCCTGTTCCCTATGATGGCACAAGCAACACATGGCCCCACTCACGCCTCAAAAAGTCACATGTGTAACCAGGTGAATGCCTTCTGGATCGCTCCTGGCTTCAGTTACGTAGCCTCCAAACACGTACAATCCTGCATTATCTGCGCACAACACAACCCAGGTAAAACAGTAAAAGTCCCTAAGAAAGCAACACCCAAACCGCTCTACCGTGTCAACGACTGCAAATAGACTACATACAACTACCCAAGGTAGGAGTGTATGAATACGTCCTGGTATGTGTAGATCTCTTCTCAGGATGGGTTGAGGCCTATCCAGTAAAATGTGCAAATGCTAAAACAACTGCAGAAAAACTGATGAAGGAACTAGTCTGCCGGTATGGCATCCCAGAAGCCATAGAAAGTGACAGGGGTACACACTTCACTGGAGAAATAATGAGGGACATTATGCAGGCCCTGGGAATAGAGCAGGCGTCCATACCCCTTATCATCCACAGAGCAGTGGAAAAGTAGAGAGATTAAATGGGACACTTAAAAAAAAAAAAAATTCAAAAAGGCCATGGCAGAGACAGGAAAGAATTGGGTAGAGTGCTTATCCCTGGCACTCTTTTCAGTCAGACACACTCCAAATAGAAAGACAGGCTTGTCTCCTTTTGAAGTCCTTTTTGGTAGTGCCCCAAAAACAGGTCTCTACTTTCCACAAGTGTTACAGATGCAACACGGCACTATGACAGCCTACGTCCAGGCCTTACAGGAAAGACTTAATGTGGTGCATAAACATGTCTTTTCATCCATTCCAGATCCCAATGCAAGTGCAGATGTGCATCAGCTGAATCCAGGTGATTGGGTGGTCGTGCGCAGACACGTGAGAAAGAGCCTAGATCAACGCTTTGATGGCCCATTCCAAGTCCAGCTGACCACATCCACCTCAGTGAAACTTGAGGGAAAGCCCACCTGGATCCACGCCAGTCACTGTAAAGAGGTCACTCCAT
>NW_027443513.1:0-42944 GCF_048569485.1 Anomaloglossus baeobatrachus | reverse complement strand
ATGAAATGACCACAATTTTCTCCAAAACTATAACAGATGCAAACTTGTCCTGTGTGGTGGAGATGAGATTTGATAAAGTAAGTGGAAATCCAGTAAAAGTTTCATTTGGCTACTTTGCACTCTCGAGATAATCGTCACCATGTGCCAAATGCAATATAATAGCAATCTGAACACATTCGCGCATAAATGAAATGACCACAATTTTCTCCAAAACTATAACAGATGCAAACTTGTCCTGTGTGGTGGAGATGAGATTTGATAAAGTAAGTGGAAATCCAGTAAAAGTTTCATTTGGCTACTTCGCACTCTCGAGATAATCGTCACCATGTGCCAAATGCAATATAATAGCAATCTGAACACATTCGCGCATAAATGAAATGACCACAATTTTCTCCAAAACTATAACAGATGCAAACTTGTCCTGTGTGGTGGAGATGAGATTTGATAAAGTAAGTGGAAATCCAGTAAAAGTTTCATTTGGCTACTTTGCACTCTCGAGATAATCGTCACCATGTGCCAAATGCAATATAATAGCAATCTGAACACATTCGCGCATAAATGAAATGACCACAATTTTCTCCAAAACTATAACAGATGCAAACTTGTCCTGTGTGGTGGAGATGAGATTTCATAAAGTAAGTGGAAATCCAGTAAAAGTTTCATTTGGCTACTTTGCACTCTCGAGATAATCGTCACCATGTGCCAAATGCAATATAATAGCAATCTGAACACATTCGCGCATAAATGAAATGACCACAATTTTCTCCAAAACTATAACAGATGCAAACTTGTCCTGTGTGGTGGAGATGAGATTTCATAAAGTAAGTGGAAATCCAGTAAAAGTTTCATTTGGCTACTTTGCACTCTCGAGATAATCGTCACCATGTGCCAAATGCAATATAATAGCAATCTGAACACATTCGCGCATAAATGAAATGACCACAATTTTCTCCAAAACTATAACAGATGCAAACTTGTCCTGTGTGGTGGAGATGAGATTTGATAAAGTAAGTGGAAATCCAGTAAAAGTTTCATTTGGCTACTTTGCACTCTCGAGATAATCGTCACCATGTGCCAAATGCAATATAATAGCAATCTGAACTTATTCGCGCATAAATGAAATGACCACAATTTTCTCCAAAACTATAACAGATGCAAACTTGTCCTGTGTGGTGGAGATGAGATTTGATAAAGTAAGTGGAAATCCAGTAAAAGTTTCATTTGGCTACTTTGCACTCTCGAGATAATCGTCACCATGTGCCAAATGCAATATAATAGCAATCTGAACACATTCGCGCATAAATGAAATGACCACAATTTTCTCCAAAACTATAACAGATGCAAACTTGTCCTGTGTGGTGGAGATGAGATTTGATAAAGTAAGTGGAAATCCAGTAAAAGTTTCATTTGGCTACTTTGCACTCTCGAGATAATCGTCACCATGTGCCAAATGCAATATAATAGCAATCTGAACATATTCGCGCATAAATGAAATGACCACAATTTTCTCCAAAACTATAACAGATGCAAACTTGTCCTGTGTGGTGGAGATGTGATTTGATAAAGTAAGTGGAAATCCAGTAAAAGTTTCATTTGGCTACTTTGCACTCTCGAGATAATCGTCACCATGTGCCAAATGCAATATAATAGCAATCTGAACACATTCGCGCATAAATGAAATGACCACAATTTTCTCCAAAACTATAACAGATGCAAACTTGTCCTGTGTGGTGGAGATGAGATTTGATAAAGTAAGTGGAAATCCAGTAAAAGTTTCATTTGGCTACTTTGCACTCTCGAGATAATCGTCACCATGTGCCAAATGCAATATAATAGCAATCTGAACACATTCGCGCATAAATGAAATGACCACAATTTTCTCCAAAACTATAACAGATGCAAACTTGTCCTGTGTGGTGGAGATGAGATTTGATAAAGTAAGTGGAAATCCAGTAAAAGTTTCATTTGGCTACTTTGCACTCTCGAGATAATCGTCACCATGTGCCAAATGCAATATAATAGCAATCTGAACACATTCGCGCATAAATGAAATGACCACAATTTTCTCCAAAACTATAACAGATGCAAACTTGTCCTGTGTGGTGGAGATGAGATTTGATAAAGTAAGTGGAAATCCAGTAAAAGTTTCATTTGGCTACTTTGCACTCTCGAGATAATCGTCACCATGTGCCAAATGCAATATAATAGCAATCTGAACACATTCGCGCATAAATGAAATGACCACAATTTTCTCCAAAACTATAACAGATGCAAACTTGTCCTGTGTGGTGGAGATGAGATTTGATAAAGTAAGTGGAAATCCAGTAAAAGTTTCATTTGGCTACTTTGCACTCTCGAGATAATCGTCACCATGTGCCAAATGCAATATAATAGCAATCTGAACACATTCGCGCATAAATGAAATGACCACAATTTTCTCCAAAACTATAACAGATGCAAACTTGTCCTGTGTGGTGGAGATGAGATTTGATAAAGTAAGTGGAAATCCAGTAAAAGTTTCATTTGGCTACTTTGCACTCTCGAGATAATCGTCACCATGTGCCAAATGCAATATAATAGCAATCTGAACACATTCGCGCATAAATGAAATGACCACAATTTTCTCCAAAACTATAACAGATGCAAACTTGTCCTGTGTGGTGGAGATGAGATTTGATAAAGTAAGTGGAAATCCAGTAAAAGTTTCATTTGGCTACTTTGCACTCTCGAGATAATCGTCACCATGTGCCAAATGCAATATAATAGCAATCTGAACACATTCGCGCATAAATGAAATGACCACAATTTTCTCCAAAACTATAACAGATGCAAACTTGTCCTGTGTGGTGGAGATGAGATTTGATAAAGTAAGTGGAAATCCAGTAAAAGTTTCATTTGGCTACTTTGCACTCTCGAGATAATCGTCACCATGTGCCAAATGCAATATAATAGCAATCTGAACACATTCGCGCATAAATGAAATGACCACAATTTTCTCCAAAACTATAACAGATGCAAACTTGTCCTGTGTGGTGGAGATGAGATTTGATAAAGTAAGTGGAAATCCAGTAAAAGTTTCATTTGGCTACTTTGCACTCTCGAGATAATCGTCACCATGTGCCAAATGCAATATAATAGCAATCTGAACACATTCGCGCATAAATGAAATGACCACAATTTTCTCCAAAACTATAACAGATGCAAACTTGTCCTGTGTGGTGGAGATGAGATTTGATAAAGTAAGTGGAAATCCAGTAAAAGTTTCATTTGGCTACTTTGCACTCTCGAGATAATCGTCACCATGTGCCAAATGCAATATAATAGCAATCTGAACTTATTCGCGCATAAATGAAATGACCACAATTTTCTCCAAAACTATAACAGATGCAAACTTGTCCTGTGTGGTGGAGATGAGATTTGATAAAGTAAGTGGAAATCCAGTAAAAGTTTCATTTGGCTACTTTGCACTCTCGAGATAATCGTCACCATGTGCCAAATGCAATATAATAGCAATCTGAACACATTCGCGCATAAATGAAATGACCACAATTTTCTCCAAAACTATAACAGATGCAAACTTGTCCTGTGTGGTGGAGATGAGATTTGATAAAGTAAGTGGAAATCCAGTAAAAGTTTCATTTGGCTACTTTGCACTCTCGAGATAATCGTCACCATGTGCCAAATGCAATATAATAGCAATCTGAACTTATTCGCGCATAAATGAAATGACCACAATTTTCTCCAAAACTATAACAGATGCAAACTTGTCCTGTGTGGTGGAGATGAGATTTGATAAAGTAAGTGGAAATCCAGTAAAAGTTTCATTTGGCTACTTTGCACTCTCGAGATAATCGTCACCATGTGCCAAATGCAATATAATAGCAATCTGAACACATTCGCGCATAAATGAAATGACCACAATTTTCTCCAAAACTATAACAGATGCAAACTTGTCCTGTGTGGTGGAGATGAGATTTGATAAAGTAAGTGGAAATCCAGTAAAAGTTTCATTTGGCTACTTTGCACTCTCGAGATAATCGTCACCATGTGCCAAATGCAATATAATAGCAATCTGAACACATTCGCGCATAAATGAAATGACCACAATTTTCTCCAAAACTATAACAGATGCAAACTTGTCCTGTGTGGTGGAGATGTGATTTGATAAAGTAAGTGGAAATCCAGTAAAAGTTTCATTTGGCTACTTTGCACTCTCGAGATAATCGTCACCATGTGCCAAATGCAATATAATAGCAATCTGAACACATTCGCGCATAAATGAAATGACCACAATTTTCTCCAAAACTATAACAGATGCAAACTTGTCCTGTGTGGTGGAGATGAGATTTGATAAAGTAAGTGGAAATCCAGTAAAAGTTTCATTTGGCTACTTTGCACTCTCGAGATAATCGTCACCATGTGCCAAATGCAATATAATAGCAATCTGAACACATTCGCGCATAAATGAAATGACCACAATTTTCTCCAAAACTATAACAGATGCAAACTTGTCCTGTGTGGTGGAGATGAGATTTGATAAAGTAAGTGGAAATCCAGTAAAAGTTTCATTTGGCTACTTTGCACTCTCGAGATAATCGTCACCATGTGCCAAATGCAATATAATAGCAATCTGAACACATTCGCGCATAAATGAAATGACCACAATTTTCTCCAAAACTATAACAGATGCAAACTTGTCCTGTGTGGTGGAGATGAGATTTGATAAAGTAAGTGGAAATCCAGTAAAAGTTTCATTTGGCTACTTTGCACTCTCGAGATAATCGTCACCATGTGCCAAATGCAATATAATAGCAATCTGAACACATTCGCGCATAAATGAAATGACCACAATTTTCTCCAAAACTATAACAGATGCAAACTTGTCCTGTGTGGTGGAGATGAGATTTGATAAAGTAAGTGGAAATCCAGTAAAAGTTTCATTTGGCTACTTTGCACTCTCGAGATAATCGTCACCATGTGCCAAATGCAATATAATAGCAATCTGAACACATTCGCGCATAAATGAAATGACCACAATTTTCTCCAAAACTATAACAGATGCAAACTTGTCCTGTGTGGTGGAGATGAGATTTGATAAAGTAAGTGGAAATCCAGTAAAAGTTTCATTTGGCTACTTTGCACTCTCGAGATAATCGTCACCATGTGCCAAATGCAATATAATAGCAATCTGAACACATTCGCGCATAAATGAAATGACCACAATTTTCTCCAAAACTATAACAGATGCAAACTTGTCCTGTGTGGTGGAGATGAGATTTGATAAAGTAAGTGGAAATCCAGTAAAAGTTTCATTTGGCTACTTTGCACTCTCGAGATAATCGTCACCATGTGCCAAATGCAATATAATAGCAATCTGAACACATTCGCGCATAAATGAAATGACCACAATTTTCTCCAAAACTATAACAGATGCAAACTTGTCCTGTGTGGTGGAGATGAGATTTGATAAAGTAAGTGGAAATCCAGTAAAAGTTTCATTTGGCTACTTTGCACTCTCGAGATAATCGTCACCATGTGCCAAATGCAATATAATAGCAATCTGAACACATTCGCGCATAAATGAAATGACCACAATTTTCTCCAAAACTATAACAGATGCAAACTTGTCCTGTGTGGTGGAGATGAGATTTGATAAAGTAAGTGGAAATCCAGTAAAAGTTTCATTTGGCTACTTTGCACTCTCGAGATAATCGTCACCATGTGCCAAATGCAATATAATAGCAATCTGAACACATTCGCGCATAAATGAAATGACCACAATTTTCTCCAAAACTATAACAGATGCAAACTTGTCCTGTGTGGTGGAGATGAGATTTGATAAAGTAAGTGGAAATCCAGTAAAAGTTTCATTTGGCTACTTTGCACTCTCGAGATAATCGTCACCATGTGCCAAATGCAATATAATAGCAATCTGAACACATTCGCGCATAAATGAAATGACCACAATTTTCTCCAAAACTATAACAGATGCAAACTTGTCCTGTGTGGTGGAGATGAGATTTGATAAAGTAAGTGGAAATCCAGTAAAAGTTTCATTTGGCTACTTTGCACTCTCGAGATAATCGTCACCATGTGCCAAATGCAATATAATAGCAATCTGAACACATTCGCGCATAAATGAAATGACCACAATTTTCTCCAAAACTATAACAGATGCAAACTTGTCCTGTGTGGTGGAGATGAGATTTGATAAAGTAAGTGGAAATCCAGTAAAAGTTTCATTTGGCTACTTTGCACTCTCGAGATAATCGTCACCATGTGCCAAATGCAATATAATAGCAATCTGAACACATTCGCGCATAAATGAAATGACCACAATTTTCTCCAAAACTATAACAGATGCAAACTTGTCCTGTGTGGTGGAGATGAGATTTGATAAAGTAAGTGGAAATCCAGTAAAAGTTTCATTTGGCTACTTTGCACTCTCGAGATAATCGTCACCATGTGCCAAATGCAATATAATAGCAATCTGAACACATTCGCGCATAAATGAAATGACCACAATTTTCTCCAAAACTATAACAGATGCAAACTTGTCCTGTGTGGTGGAGATGAGATTTGATAAAGTAAGTGGAAATCCAGTAAAAGTTTCATTTGGCTACTTTGCACTCTCGAGATAATCGTCACCATGTGCCAAATGCAATATAATAGCAATCTGAACACATTCGCGCATAAATGAAATGACCACAATTTTCTCCAAAACTATAACAGATGCAAACTTGTCCTGTGTGGTGGAGATGAGATTTGATAAAGTAAGTGGAAATCCAGTAAAAGTTTCATTTGGCTACTTTGCACTCTCGAGATAATCGTCACCATGTGCCAAATGCAATATAATAGCAATCTGAACACATTCGCGCATAAATGAAATGACCACAATTTTCTCCAAAACTATAACAGATGCAAACTTGTCCTGTGTGGTGGAGATGTGATTTGATAAAGTAAGTGGAAATCCAGTAAAAGTTTCATTTGGCTACTTTGCACTCTCGAGATAATCGTCACCATGTGCCAAATGCAATATAATAGCAATCTGAACACATTCGCGCATAAATGAAATGACCACAATTTTCTCCAAAACTATAACAGATGCAAACTTGTCCTGTGTGGTGGAGATGTGATTTGATAAAGTAAGTGGAAATCCAGTAAAAGTTTCATTTGGCTACTTTGCACTCTCGAGATAATCGTCACCATGTGCCAAATGCAATATAATAGCAATCTGAACACATTCGCGCATAAATGAAATGACCACAATTTTCTCCAAAACTATAACAGATGCAAACTTGTCCTGTGTGGTGGAGATGAGATTTGATAAAGTAAGTGGAAATCCAGTAAAAGTTTCATTTGGCTACTTTGCACTCTCGAGATAATCGTCACCATGTGCCAAATGCAATATAATAGCAATCTGAACACATTCGCGCATAAATGAAATGACCACAATTTTCTCCAAAACTATAACAGATGCAAACTTGTCCTGTGTGGTGGAGATGAGATTTGATAAAGTAAGTGGAAATCCAGTAAAAGTTTCATTTGGCTACTTTGCACTCTCGAGATAATCGTCACCATGTGCCAAATGCAATATAATAGCAATCTGAACACATTCGCGCATAAATGAAATGACCACAATTTTCTCCAAAACTATAACAGATGCAAACTTGTCCTGTGTGGTGGAGATGAGATTTGATAAAGTAAGTGGAAATCCAGTAAAAGTTTCATTTGGCTACTTTGCACTCTCGAGATAATCGTCACCATGTGCCAAATGCAATATAATAGCAATCTGAACACATTCGCGCATAAATGAAATGACCACAATTTTCTCCAAAACTATAACAGATGCAAACTTGTCCTGTGGTGGAGATGAGATTTGATAAAGTAAGTGGAAATCCAGTAAAAGTTTCATTTGGCTACTTTGCACTCTCGAGATAATCGTCACCATGTGCCAAATGCAATATAATAGCAATCTGAACACATTCGCGCATAAATGAAATGACCACAATTTTCTCCAAAACTATAACAGATGCAAACTTGTCCTGTGTGGTGGAGATGAGATTTGATAAAGTAAGTGGAAATCCAGTAAAAGTTTCATTTGGCTACTTTGCACTCTCGAGATAATCGTCACCATGTGCCAAATGCAATATAATAGCAATCTGAACACATTCGCGCATAAATGAAATGACCACAATTTTCTCCAAAACTATAAGAGATGCAAACTTGTCCTGTGTGGTGGAGATGAGATTTGATAAAGTAAGTGGAAATCCAGTAAAAGTTTAATTTGGCTACTTTGCACTCTCGAGATAATCGTCACCATGTGCCAAATGCAATATAATAGCAATCTGAACACATTCGCGCATAAATGAAATGACCACAATTTTCTCCAAAACTATAACAGATGCAAACTTGTCCTGTGTGGTGGAGATGAGATTTGATAAAGTAAGTGGAAATCCAGTAAAAGTTTCATTTGGCTACTTTGCACTCTCGAGATAATCGTCACCATGTGCCAAATGCAATATAATAGCAATCTGAACACATTCGCGCATAAATGAAATGACCACAATTTTCTCCAAAACTATAACAGATGCAAACTTGTCCTGTGTGGTGGAGATGAGATTTGATAAAGTAAGTGAAATCCAGTAAAACTTTCATTTGGCTACTTTGCACTCTCGAGATAATCGTCACCATGTGCAAAATGCAATATAATAGCAATCTGAACACATTCGCGCATAAATGAAATGACCACAATTTTCTCCAAAACTATAACAGATGCAAACTTGTCCTGTGTGGTGGAGATGAGATTTGATAAAGTAAGTGGAAATCCAGTAAAAGTTTCATTTGGCTACTTTGCACTCTCGAGATAATCGTCACCATGTGCCAAATGCAATATAATAGCAATCTGAACACATTCGCGCATAAATGAAATGACCACAATTTTCTCCAAAACTATAACAGATGCAAACTTGTCCTGTGTGGTGGAGATGAGGTTTGATAAAGTAAGTGGAAATCCAGTAAAAGTTTCATTTGGCTACTTTGCACTCTCGAGATAATCGTCACCATGTGCCAAATGCAATATAATAGCAATCTGAACACATTCGCGCATAAATGAAATGACCACAATTTTCTCCAAAACTATAACAGATGCAAACTTGTCCTGTGTGGTGGAGATGAGATTTGATAAAGTAAGTGGAAATCCAGTAAAAGTTTCATTTGGCTACTTTGCACTCTCGAGATAATCGTCACCATGTGCCAAATGCAATATAATAGCAATCTGAACACATTCGCGCATAAATGAAATGACCACAATTTTCTCCAAAACTATAACAGATGCAAACTTGTCCTGTGTGGTGGAGATGAGATTTGATAAAGTAAGTGGAAATCCAGTAAAAGTTTCATTTGGCTACTTTGCACTCTCGAGATAATCGTCACCATGTGCCAAATGCAATATAATAGCAATCTGAACACATTCGCGCATAAATGAAATGACCACAATTTTCTCCAAAACTATAACAGATGCAAACTTGTCCTGTGTGGTGGAGATGAGATTTGATAAAGTAAGTGGAAATCCAGTAAAAGTTTCATTTGGCTACTTTGCACTCTCGAGATAATCGTCACCATGTGCCAAATGCAATATAATAGCAATCTGAACACATTCGCGCATAAATGAAATGACCACAATTTTCTCCAAAACTATAACAGATGCAAACTTGTCCTGTGTGGTGGAGATGAGATTTGATAAAGTAAGTGGAAATCCAGTAAAAGTTTCATTTGGCTACTTTGCACTCTCGAGATAATCGTCACCATGTGCCAAATGCAATATAATAGCAATCTGAACACATTCGCGCATAAATGAAATGACCACAATTTTCTCCAAAACTATAACAGATGCAAACTTGTCCTGTGTGGTGGAGATGAGATTTGATAAAGTAAGTGGAAATCCAGTAAAAGTTTCATTTGGCTACTTTGCACTCTCGAGATAATCGTCACCATGTGCCAAATGCAATATAATAGCAATCTGAACACATTCGCGCATAAATGAAATGACCACAATTTTCTCCAAAACTATCACAGATGCAAACTTGTCCTGTGTGGTGGAGATGAGATTTGATAAAGTAAGTGGAAATCCAGTAAAAGTTTCATTTGGCTACTTTGCACTCTCGAGATAATCGTCACCATGTGCCAAATGCAATATAATAGCAATCTGAACACATTCGCGCATAAATGAAATGACCACAATTTTCTCCAAAACTATCACAGATGCAAACTTGTCCTGTGGGTGGAGATGAGATTTGATAAAGTAAGTGGAAATCCAGTAAAAGTTTCATTTGGCTACTTTGCACTCTCGAGATAATCGTCACCATGTGCCAAATGCAATATAATAGCAATCTGAACACATTCGCGCATAAATGAAATGACCACAATTTTCTCCAAAACTATAACAGATGCAAACTTGTCCTGTGTGGTGGAGATGAGATTTGATAAAGTAAGTGGAAATCCAGTAAAAGTTTCATTTGGCTACTTTGCACTCTCGAGATAATCGTCACCATGTGCCAAATGCAATATAATAGCAATCTGAACACATTCGCGCATAAATGAAATGACCACAATTTTCTCCAAAACTATAACAGATGCAAACTTGTCCTGTGTGGTGGAGATGAGATTTGATAAAGTAAGTGGAAATCCAGTAAAAGTTTCATTTGGCTACTTTGCACTCTCGAGATAATCGTCACCATGTGCCAAATGCAATATAATAGCAATCTGAACACATTCGCGCATAAATGAAATGACCACAATTTTCTCCAAAACTATCACAGATGCAAACTTGTCCTGTGTGGTGGAGATGAGATTTGATAAAGTAAGTGGAAATCCAGTAAAAGTTTCATTTGGCTACTTTGCACTCTCGAGATAATCGTCACCATGTGCCAAATGCAATATAATAGCAATCTGAACACATTCGCGCATAAATGAAATGACCACAATTTTCTCCAAAACTATCACAGATGCAAACTTGTCCTGTGTGGTGGAGATGAGATTTGATAAAGTAAGTGGAAATCCAGTAAAAGTTTCATTTGGCTACTTTGCACTCTCGAGATAATCGTCACCATGTGCCAAATGCAATATAATAGCAATCTGAACACATTCGCGCATAAATGAAATGACCACAATTTTCTCCAAAACTACAACAGATGCAAACTTGTCCTGTGGTGGAGATGAAATTTGATAAAGTAAGTGGAAATCCAGTAAAAGTTTAATTTGGCTACTTTGCACTCTCGAGATAATCGTCACCATGTGCCAAATGCAATATAATAGCAATCTGAACACATTCGCGCATAAATGAAATGACCACAATTTTCTCCAAAACTATAACAGATGCAAACTTGTCCTGTGTGGTGGAGATGAGATTTGATAAAGTAAGTGGAAATCCAGTAAAAGTTTCATTTGGCTACTTTGCACTCTCGAGATAATCGTCACCATGTGCCAAATGCAATATAATAGCAATCTGAACACATTCGCGCATAAATGAAATGACCACAATTTTCTCCAAAACTATAACAGATGCAAACTTGTCCTGTGTGGTGGAGATGAGATTTGATAAAGTAAGTGGAAATCCAGTAAAAGTTTCATTTGGCTACTTTGCATTCTCGAGATAATCGTCACCATGTGCCAAATGCAATATAATAGCAATCTGAACACATTCGCGCATAAATGAAATGACCACAATTTTCTCCAAAACTATAACAGATGCAAACTTGTCCTGTGTGGTGGCGATGAGATTTGATAAAGTAAGTGGAAATCCAGTAAAAGTTTCATTTAGCTACTTTGCACTCTCGAGATAATCGTCACCATGTGCCAAATGCAATATAATAGCAATCTGAACACATTCGCGCATAAATGAAATGACCACAATTTTCTCCAAAACTATAACAGATGCAAACTTGTCCTGTGTGGTGGAGATGAGATTTGATAAAGTAAGTGGAAATCCAGTAAAAGTTTCATTTGGCTACTTTGCACTCTCGAGATAATCGTCACCATGTGCCAAATGCAATATAATAGCAATCTGAACACATTCGCGCATAAATGAAATGACCACAATTTTCTCCAAAACTATAACAGATGCAAACTTGTCCTGTGTGGTGGAGATGAGATTTGATAAAGTAAGTGGAAATCCAGTAAAAGTTTCATTTGGCTACTTTGCACTCTCGAGATAATCGTCACCATGTGCCAAATGCAATATAATAGCAATCTGAACACATTCGCGCATAAATGAAATGACCACAATTTTCTCCAAAACTATAACAGATGCAAACTTGTCCTGTGTGGTGGAGATGAGATTTGATAAAGTAAGTGGAAATCCAGTAAAAGTTTCATTTGGCTACTTTGCACTCTCGAGATAATCGTCACCATGTGCCAAATGCAATATAATAGCAATCTGAACACATTCGCGCATAAATGAAATGACCACAATTTTCTCCAAAACTATAACAGATGCAAACTTGTCCTGTGTGGTGGAGATGAGATTTGATAAAGTAAGTGGAAATCCAGTAAAAGTTTCATTTGGCTACTTTGCACTCTCGAGATAATCGTCACCATGTGCCAAATGCAATATAATAGCAATCTGAACACATTCGCGCATAAATGAAATGACCACAATTTTCTCCAAAACTATAACAGATGCAAACTTGTCCTGTGTGGTGGAGATGAGATTTGATAAAGTAAGTGGAAATCCAGTAAAAGTTTCATTTGGCTACTTTGCACTCTCGAGATAATCGTCACCATGTGCCAAATGCAATATAATAGCAATCTGAACACATTCGCGCATAAATGAAATGACCACAATTTTCTCCAAAACTATAACAGATGCAAACTTGTCCTGTGTGGTGGAGATGAGATTTGATAAAGTAAGTGGAAATCCAGTAAAAGTTTCATTTGGCTACTTTGCACTCTCGAGATAATCGTCACCATGTGCCAAATGCAATATAATAGCAATCTGAACACATTCGCGCATAAATGAAATGACCACAATTTTCTCCAAAACTATCACAGATGCAAACTTGTCCTGTGTGGTGGAGATGAGATTTGATAAAGTAAGTGGAAATCCAGTAAAAGTTTCATTTGGCTACTTTGCACTCTCGAGATAATCGTCACCATGTGCCAAATGCAATATAATAGCAATCTGAACACATTCGCGCATAAATGAAATGACCACAATTTTCTCCAAAACTATAACAGATGCAAACTTGTCCTGTATGGTGGAGATGAGATTTGATAAAGTAAGTGGAAATCCAGTAAAAGTTTCATTTGGCTACTTTGCACTCTCGAGATAATCGTCACCATGTGCCAAATGCAATATAATAGCAATCTGAACATATTCGCGCATAAATGAAATGACCACAATTTTCTCCAAAACTAAAACAGATGCAAACTGTCCTGTGTGGTGGAGATGAGATTTGATAAAGTAAGTGGAAATCCAGTAAAAGTTTCATTTGGCTACTTTGCACTCTCGAGATAATCGTCACCATGTGCCAAATGCAATATAATAGCAATCTGAACACATTCGCGCATAAATGAAATGACCACAATTTTCTCCAAAACTATAACAGATGCAAACTTGTCCTGTGGTGGAGATGAGATTTGATAAAGTAAGTGGAAATCCAGTAAAAGTTTCATTTGGCTACTTTGCACTCTCGAGATAATCGTCACCATGTGCCAAATGCAATATAATAGCAATCTGAACATATTCGCGCATAAATGAAATGACCACAATTTTCTCCAAAACTATAACAGATGCAAACTTGTCCTGTGTGGTGGAGATGAGATTTGATAAAGTAAGTGGAAATCCAGTAAAAGTTTCATTTGGCTACTTTGCACTCTCGAGATAATCGTCACCATGTGCCAAATGCAATATAATAGCAATCTGAACACATTCGCGCATAAATGAAATGACCACAATTTTCTCCAAAACTATAACAGATGCAAACTTGTCCTGTGGTGGAGATGAGATTTGATAAAGTAAGTGGAAATCCAGTAAAAGTTTCATTTGGCTACTTTGCACTCTCGAGATAATCGTCACCATGTGCCAAATGCAATATAATAGCAATCTGAACACATTCGCGCATAAATGAAATGACCACAATTTTCTCCAAAACTATAACAGATGCAAACTTGTCCTGTGTGGTGGAGATGAGATTTGATAAAGTAAGTGGAAATCCAGTAAAAGTTTCATTTGGCTACTTTGCACTCTCGAGATAATCGTCACCATGTGCCAAATGCAATATAATAGCAATCTGAACACATTCGCGCATAAATGAAATGACCACAATTTTCTCCAAAACTATAACAGATGCAAACTTGTCCTGTGTGGTGGAGATGAGATTTGATAAAGTAAGTGGAAATCCAGTAAAAGTTTCATTTGGCTACTTTGCATTCTCGAGATAATCGTCACCATGTGCCAAATGCAATATAATAGCAATCTGAACACATTCGCGCATAAATGAAATGACCACAATTTTCTCCAAAACTATAACAGATGCAAACTTGTCCTGTGTGGTGGCGATGAGATTTGATAAAGTAAGTGGAAATCCAGTAAAAGTTTCATTTAGCTACTTTGCACTCTCGAGATAATCGTCACCATGTGCCAAATGCAATATAATAGCAATCTGAACACATTCGCGCATAAATGAAATGACCACAATTTTCTCCAAAACTATAACAGATGCAAACTTGTCCTGTGTGGTGGAGATGAGATTTGATAAAGTAAGTGGAAATCCAGTAAAAGTTTCATTTGGCTACTTTGCACTCTCGAGATAATCGTCACCATGTGCCAAATGCAATATAATAGCAATCTGAACACATTCGCGCATAAATGAAATGACCACAATTTTCTCCAAAACTATAACAGATGCAAACTTGTCCTGTGTGGTGGAGATGAGATTTGATAAAGTAAGTGGAAATCCAGTAAAAGTTTCATTTGGCTACTTTGCACTCTCGAGATAATCGTCACCATGTGCCAAATGCAATATAATAGCAATCTGAACACATTCGCGCATAAATGAAATGACCACAATTTTCTCCAAAACTATAACAGATGCAAACTTGTCCTGTGTGGTGGAGATGAGATTTGATAAAGTAAGTGGAAATCCAGTAAAAGTTTCATTTGGCTACTTTGCACTCTCGAGATAATCGTCACCATGTGCCAAATGCAATATAATAGCAATCTGAACACATTCGCGCATAAATGAAATGACCACAATTTTCTCCAAAACTATAACAGATGCAAACTTGTCCTGTGTGGTGGAGATGAGATTTGATAAAGTAAGTGGAAATCCAGTAAAAGTTTCATTTGGCTACTTTGCACTCTCGAGATAATCGTCACCATGTGCCAAATGCAATATAATAGCAATCTGAACACATTCGCGCATAAATGAAATGACCACAATTTTCTCCAAAACTATCACAGATGCAAACTTGTCCTGTGTGGTGGAGATGAGATTTGATAAAGTAAGTGGAAATCCAGTAAAAGTTTCATTTGGCTACTTTGCACTCTCGAGATAATCGTCACCATGTGCCAAATGCAATATAATAGCAATCTGAACACATTCGCGCATAAATGAAATGACCACAATTTTCTCCAAAACTACAACAGATGCAAACTTGTCCTGTGGTGGAGATGAAATTTGATAAAGTAAGTGGAAATCCAGTAAAAGTTTCATTTGGCTACTTTGCACTCTCGAGATAATCGTCACCATGTGCCAAATGCAATATAATAGCAATCTGAACACATTCGCGCATAAATGAAATGACCACAATTTTCTCCAAAACTATAACAGATGCAAACTTGTCCTGTGTGGTGGAGATGAGATTTGATAAAGTAAGTGGAAATCCAGTAAAAGTTTCATTTGGCTACTTTGCACTCTCGAGATAATCGTCACCATGTGCCAAATGCAATATAATAGCAATCTGAACACTTTCGCGCATAAATGAAATGACCACAATTTTCTCCAAAACTATAACAGATGCAAACTTGTCCTGTGTGGTGGAGATGAGATTTGATAAAGTAAGTGGAAATCCAGTAAAAGTTTCATTTGGCTACTTTGCATTCTCGAGATAATCGTCACCATGTGCCAAATGCAATATAATAGCAATCTGAACACATTCGCGCATAAATGAAATGACCACAATTTTCTCCAAAACTATAACAGATGCAAACTTGTCCTGTGTGGTGGCGATGAGATTTGATAAAGTAAGTGGAAATCCAGTAAAAGTTTCATTTAGCTACTTTGCACTCTCGAGATAATCGTCACCATGTGCCAAATGCAATATAATAGCAATCTGAACACATTCGCGCATAAATGAAATGACCACAATTTTCTCCAAAACTATAACAGATGCAAACTTGTCCTGTGTGGTGGAGATGAGATTTGATAAAGTAAGTGGAAATCCAGTAAAAGTTTCATTTGGCTACTTTGCACTCTCGAGATAATCGTCACCATGTGCCAAATGCAATATAATAGCAATCTGAACACATTCGCGCATAAATGAAATGACCACAATTTTCTCCAAAACTATAACAGATGCAAACTTGTCCTGTGTGGTGGAGATGAGATTTGATAAAGTAAGTGGAAATCCAGTAAAAGTTTCATTTGGCTACTTTGCACTCTCGAGATAATCGTCACCATGTGCCAAATGCAATATAATAGCAATCTGAACACATTCGCGCATAAATGAAATGACCACAATTTTCTCCAAAACTATAACAGATGCAAACTTGTCCTGTGTGGTGGAGATGAGATTTGATAAAGTAAGTGGAAATCCAGTAAAAGTTTCATTTGGCTACTTTGCACTCTCGAGATAATCGTCACCATGTGCCAAATGCAATATAATAGCAATCTGAACACATTCGCGCATAAATGAAATGACCACAATTTTCTCCAAAACTATAACAGATGCAAACTTGTCCTGTGTGGTGGAGATGAGATTTGATAAAGTAAGTGGAAATCCAGTAAAAGTTTCATTTAGCTACTTTGCACTCTCGAGATAATCGTCACCATGTGCCAAATGCAATATAATAGCAATCTGAACACATTCGCGCATAAATGAAATGACCACAATTTTCTCCAAAACTATAACAGATGCAAACTTGTCCTGTGTGGTGGAGATGAGATTTGATAAAGTAAGTGGAAATCCAGTAAAAGTTTCATTTGGCTACTTTGCACTCTCGAGATAATCGTCACCATGTGCCAAATGCAATATAATAGCAATCTGAACACATTCGCGCATAAATGAAATGACCACAATTTTCTCCAAAACTATAACAGATGCAAACTTGTCCTGTGTGGTGGAGATGAGATTTGATAAAGTAAGTGGAAATCCAGTAAAAGTTTCATTTGGCTACTTTGCACTCTCGAGATAATCGTCACCATGTGCCAAATGCAATATAATAGCAATCTGAACACATTCGCGCATAAATGAAATGACCACAATTTTCTCCAAAACTATCACAGATGCAAACTTGTCCTGTGTGGTGGAGATGAGATTTGATAAAGTAAGTGGAAATCCAGTAAAAGTTTCATTTGGCTACTTTGCACTCTCGAGATGATCGTCACCATGTGCCAAATGCAATATAATAGCAATCTGAACACATTCGCGCATAAATGAAATGACCACAATTTTCTCCAAAACTATAACAGATGCAAACTTGTCCTGTATGGTGGAGATGAGATTTGATAAAGTAAGTGGAAATCCAGTAAAAGTTTCATTTGGCTACTTTGCACTCTCGAGATAATCGTCACCATGTGCCAAATGCAATATAATAGCAATCTGAACATATTCGCGCATAAATGAAATGACCACAATTTTCTCCAAAACTAAAACAGATGCAAACGTCCTGTGTGGTGGAGATGAGATTTGATAAAGTAAGTGGAAATCCAGTAAAAGTTTCATTTGGCTACTTTGCACTCTCGAGATAATCGTCACCATGTGCCAAATGCAATATAATAGCAATCTGAACACATTCGCGCATAAATGAAATGACCACAATTTTCTCCAAAACTATAACAGATGCAAACTTGTCCTGTGGTGGAGATGAGATTTGATAAAGTAAGTGGAAATCCAGTAAAAGTTTCATTTGGCTACTTTGCACTCTCGAGATAATCGTCACCATGTGCCAAATGCAATATAATAGCAATCTGAACATATTCGCGCATAAATGAAATGACCACAATTTTCTCCAAAACTATAACAGATGCAAACTTGTCCTGTGTGGTGGAGATGAGATTTGATAAAGTAAGTGGAAATCCAGTAAAAGTTTCATTTGGCTACTTTGCACTCTCGAGATAATCGTCACCATGTGCCAAATGCAATATAATAGCAATCTGAACACATTCGCGCATAAATGAAATGACCACAATTTTCTCCAAAACTATAACAGATGCAAACTTGTCCTGTGGTGGAGATGAGATTTGATAAAGTAAGTGGAAATCCAGTAAAAGTTTCATTTGGCTACTTTGCACTCTCGAGATAATCGTCACCATGTGCCAAATGCAATATAATAGCAATCTGAACACATTCGCGCATAAATGAAATGACCACAATTTTCTCCAAAACTATAACAGATGCAAACTTGTCCTGTGTGGTGGAGATGAGATTTGATAAAGTAAGTGGAAATCCAGTAAAAGTTTCATTTGGCTACTTTGCACTCTCGAGATAATCGTCACCATGTGCCAAATGCAATATAATAGCAATCTGAACACATTCGCGCATAAATGAAATGACCACAATTTTCTCCAAAACTATAACAGATGCAAACTTGTCCTGTGTGGTGGAGATGAGATTTGATAAAGTAAGTGGAAATCCAGTAAAAGTTTCATTTGGCTACTTTGCACTCTCGAGATAATCGTCACCATGTGCCAAATGCAATATAATAGCAATCTGAACACATTCGCGCATAAATGAAATGACCACAATTTTCTCCAAAACTATAACAGATGCAAACTTGTCCTGTGTGGTGGAGATGAGATTTGATAAAGTAAGTGGAAATCCAGTAAAAGTTTCATTTGGCTACTTTGCACTCTCGAGATAATCGTCACCATGTGCCAAATGCAATATAATAGCAATCTGAACATATTCGCGCATAAATGAAATGACCACAATTTTCTCCAAAACTATAACAGATGCAAACTTGTCCTGTGTGGTGGAGATGAGATTTGATAAAGTAAGTGGAAATCCAGTAAAAGTTTCATTTGGCTACTTTGCACTCTCGAGATAATCGTCACCATGTGCCAAATGCAATATAATAGCAATCTGAACACATTCGCGCATAAATGAAATGACCACAATTTTCTCCAAAACTATAACAGATGCAAACTTGTCCTGTGGTGGAGATGAGATTTGATAAAGTAAGTGGAAATCCAGTAAAAGTTTCATTTGGCTACTTTGCACTCTCGAGATAATCGTCACCATGTGCCAAATGCAATATAATAGCAATCTGAACACATTCGCGCATAAATGAAATGACCACAATTTTCTCCAAAACTATAACAGATGCAAACTTGTCCTGTGTGGTGGAGATGAGATTTGATAAAGTAAGTGGAAATCCAGTAAAAGTTTCATTTGGCTACTTTGCACTCTCGAGATAATCGTCACCATGTGCCAAATGCAATATAATAGCAATCTGAACACATTCGCGCATAAATGAAATGACCACAATTTTCTCCAAAACTATAACAGATGCAAACTTGTCCTGTGTGGTGGAGATGAGATTTGATAAAGTAAGTGGAAATCCAGTAAAAGTTTCATTTGGCTACTTTGCATTCTCGAGATAATCGTCACCATGTGCCAAATGCAATATAATAGCAATCTGAACACATTCGCGCATAAATGAAATGACCACAATTTTCTCCAAAACTATAACAGATGCAAACTTGTCCTGTGTGGTGGCGATGAGATTTGATAAAGTAAGTGGAAATCCAGTAAAAGTTTCATTTAGCTACTTTGCACTCTCGAGATAATCGTCACCATGTGCCAAATGCAATATAATAGCAATCTGAACACATTCGCGCATAAATGAAATGACCACAATTTTCTCCAAAACTATAACAGATGCAAACTTGTCCTGTGTGGTGGAGATGAGATTTGATAAAGTAAGTGGAAATCCAGTAAAAGTTTCATTTGGCTACTTTGCACTCTCGAGATAATCGTCACCATGTGCCAAATGCAATATAATAGCAATCTGAACACATTCGCGCATAAATGAAATGACCACAATTTTCTCCAAAACTATAACAGATGCAAACTTGTCCTGTGTGGTGGAGATGAGATTTGATAAAGTAAGTGGAAATCCAGTAAAAGTTTCATTTGGCTACTTTGCACTCTCGAGATAATCGTCACCATGTGCCAAATGCAATATAATAGCAATCTGAACACATTCGCGCATAAATGAAATGACCACAATTTTCTCCAAAACTATCACAGATGCAAACTTGTCCTGTGTGGTGGAGATGAGATTTGATAAAGTAAGTGGAAATCCAGTAAAAGTTTCATTTGGCTACTTTGCACTCTCGAGATAATCGTCACCATGTGCCAAATGCAATATAATAGCAATCTGAACACATTCGCGCATAAATGAAATGACCACAATTTTCTCCAAAACTACAACAGATGCAAACTTGTCCTGTGGTGGAGATGAAATTTGATAAAGTAAGTGGAAATCCAGTAAAAGTTTCATTTGGCTACTTTGCACTCTCGAGATAATCGTCACCATGTGCCAAATGCAATATAATAGCAATCTGAACACATTCGCGCATAAATGAAATGACCACAATTTTCTCCAAAACTATAACAGATGCAAACTTGTCCTGTGTGGTGGAGATGAGATTTGATAAAGTAAGTGGAAATCCAGTAAAAGTTTCATTTGGCTACTTTGCACTCTCGAGATAATCGTCACCATGTGCCAAATGCAATATAATAGCAATCTGAACACTTTCGCGCATAAATGAAATGACCACAATTTTCTCCAAAACTATAACAGATGCAAACTTGTCCTGTGTGGTGGAGATGAGATTTGATAAAGTAAGTGGAAATCCAGTAAAAGTTTCATTTGGCTACTTTGCATTCTCGAGATAATCGTCACCATGTGCCAAATGCAATATAATAGCAATCTGAACACATTCGCGCATAAATGAAATGACCACAATTTTCTCCAAAACTATAACAGATGCAAACTTGTCCTGTGTGGTGGCGATGAGATTTGATAAAGTAAGTGGAAATCCAGTAAAAGTTTCATTTAGCTACTTTGCACTCTCGAGATAATCGTCACCATGTGCCAAATGCAATATAATAGCAATCTGAACACATTCGCGCATAAATGAAATGACCACAATTTTCTCCAAAACTATAAGAGATGCAAACTTGTCCTGTGTGGTGGAGATGAGATTTGATAAAGTAAGTGGAAATCCAGTAAAAGTTTCATTTGGCTACTTTGCACTCTCGAGATAATCGTCACCATGTGCCAAATGCAATATAATAGCAATCTGAACACATTCGCGCATAAATGAAATGACCACAATTTTCTCCAAAACTATAACAGATGCAAACTTGTCCTGTGTGGTGGAGATGAGATTTGATAAAGTAAGTGGAAATCCAGTAAAAGTTTCATTTGGCTACTTTGCACTCTCGAGATAATCGTCACCATGTGCCAAATGCAATATAATAGCAATCTGAACACATTCGCGCATAAATGAAATGACCACAATTTTCTCCAAAACTATAACAGATGCAAACTTGTCCTGTGTGGTGGAGATGAGATTTGATAAAGTAAGTGGAAATCCAGTAAAAGTTTCATTTGGCTACTTTGCACTCTCGAGATAATCGTCACCATGTGCCAAATGCAATATAATAGCAATCTGAACACATTCGCGCATAAATGAAATGACCACAATTTTCTCCAAAACTATAACAGATGCAAACTTGTCCTGTGTGGTGGAGATGAGATTTGATAAAGTAAGTGGAAATCCAGTAAAAGTTTCATTTAGCTACTTTGCACTCTCGAGATAATCGTCACCATGTGCCAAATGCAATATAATAGCAATCTGAACACATTCGCGCATAAATGAAATGACCACAATTTTCTCCAAAACTATAACAGATGCAAACTTGTCCTGTGTGGTGGAGATGAGATTTGATAAAGTAAGTGGAAATCCAGTAAAAGTTTCATTTGGCTACTTTGCACTCTCGAGATAATCGTCACCATGTGCCAAATGCAATATAATAGCAATCTGAACACATTCGCGCATAAATGAAATGACCACAATTTTCTCCAAAACTATAACAGATGCAAACTTGTCCTGTGTGGTGGAGATGAGATTTGATAAAGTAAGTGGAAATCCAGTAAAAGTTTCATTTGGCTACTTTGCACTCTCGAGATAATCGTCACCATGTGCCAAATGCAATATAATAGCAATCTGAACACATTCGCGCATAAATGAAATGACCACAATTTTCTCCAAAACTATCACAGATGCAAACTTGTCCTGTGTGGTGGAGATGAGATTTGATAAAGTAAGTGGAAATCCAGTAAAAGTTTCATTTGGCTACTTTGCACTCTCGAGATGATCGTCACCATGTGCCAAATGCAATATAATAGCAATCTGAACACATTCGCGCATAAATGAAATGACCACAATTTTCTCCAAAACTATAACAGATGCAAACTTGTCCTGTATGGTGGAGATGAGATTTGATAAAGTAAGTGGAAATCCAGTAAAAGTTTCATTTGGCTACTTTGCACTCTCGAGATAATCGTCACCATGTGCCAAATGCAATATAATAGCAATCTGAACATATTCGCGCATAAATGAAATGACCACAATTTTCTCCAAAACTAAAACAGATGCAAACGTCCTGTGTGGTGGAGATGAGATTTGATAAAGTAAGTGGAAATCCAGTAAAAGTTTCATTTGGCTACTTTGCACTCTCGAGATAATCGTCACCATGTGCCAAATGCAATATAATAGCAATCTGAACACATTCGCGCATAAATGAAATGACCACAATTTTCTCCAAAACTATAACAGATGCAAACTTGTCCTGTGGTGGAGATGAGATTTGATAAAGTAAGTGGAAATCCAGTAAAAGTTTCATTTGGCTACTTTGCACTCTCGAGATAATCGTCACCATGTGCCAAATGCAATATAATAGCAATCTGAACATATTCGCGCATAAATGAAATGACCACAATTTTCTCCAAAACTATAACAGATGCAAACTTGTCCTGTGTGGTGGAGATGAGATTTGATAAAGTAAGTGGAAATCCAGTAAAAGTTTCATTTGGCTACTTTGCACTCTCGAGATAATCGTCACCATGTGCCAAATGCAATATAATAGCAATCTGAACACATTCGCGCATAAATGAAATGACCACAATTTTCTCCAAAACTATAACAGATGCAAACTTGTCCTGTGGTGGAGATGAGATTTGATAAAGTAAGTGGAAATCCAGTAAAAGTTTCATTTGGCTACTTTGCACTCTCGAGATAATCGTCACCATGTGCCAAATGCAATATAATAGCAATCTGAACACATTCGCGCATAAATGAAATGACCACAATTTTCTCCAAAACTATAACAGATGCAAACTTGTCCTGTGTGGTGGAGATGAGATTTGATAAAGTAAGTGGAAATCCAGTAAAAGTTTCATTTGGCTACTTTGCACTCTCGAGATAATCGTCACCATGTGCCAAATGCAATATAATAGCAATCTGAACACATTCGCGCATAAATGAAATGACCACAATTTTCTCCAAAACTATAACAGATGCAAACTTGTCCTGTGTGGTGGAGATGAGATTTGATAAAGTAAGTGGAAATCCAGTAAAAGTTTCATTTGGCTACTTTGCACTCTCGAGATAATCGTCACCATGTGCCAAATGCAATATAATAGCAATCTGAACACATTCGCGCATAAATGAAATGACCACAATTTTCTCCAAAACTATAACAGATGCAAACTTGTCCTGTGTGGTGGAGATGAGATTTGATAAAGTAAGTGGAAATCCAGTAAAAGTTTCATTTGGCTACTTTGCACTCTCGAGATAATCGTCACCATGTGCCAAATGCAATATAATAGCAATCTGAACACATTCGCGCATAAATGAAATGACCACAATTTTCTCCAAAACTATAACAGATGCAAACTTGTCCTGTGTGGTGGAGATGAGATTTGATAAAGTAAGTGGAAATCCAGTAAAAGTTTCATTTAGCTACTTTGCACTCTCGAGATAATCGTCACCATGTGCCAAATGCAATATAATAGCAATCTGAACACATTCGCGCATAAATGAAATGACCACAATTTTCTCCAAAACTATAACAGATGCAAACTTGTCCTGTGTGGTGGAGATGAGATTTGATAAAGTAAGTGGAAATCCAGTAAAAGTTTCATTTGGCTACTTTGCACTCTCGAGATAATCGTCACCATGTGCCAAATGCAATATAATAGCAATCTGAACACATTCGCGCATAAATGAAATGACCACAATTTTCTCCAAAACTATAACAGATGCAAACTTGTCCTGTGTGGTGGAGATGAGATTTGATAAAGTAAGTGGAAATCCAGTAAAAGTTTCATTTGGCTACTTTGCACTCTCGAGATAATCGTCACCATGTGCCAAATGCAATATAATAGCAATCTGAACACATTCGCGCATAAATGAAATGACCACAATTTTCTCCAAAACTATCACAGATGCAAACTTGTCCTGTGTGGTGGAGATGAGATTTGATAAAGTAAGTGGAAATCCAGTAAAAGTTTCATTTGGCTACTTTGCACTCTCGAGATGATCGTCACCATGTGCCAAATGCAATATAATAGCAATCTGAACACATTCGCGCATAAATGAAATGACCACAATTTTCTCCAAAACTATAACAGATGCAAACTTGTCCTGTGTGGTGGAGATGAGATTTGATAAAGTAAGTGGAAATCCAGTAAAAGTTTCATTTGGCTACTTTGCACTCTCGAGATAATCGTCACCATGTGCCAAATGCAATATAATAGCAATCTGAACATATTCGCGCATAAATGAAATGACCACAATTTTCTCCAAAACTAAAACAGATGCAAACGTCCTGTGTGGTGGAGATGAGATTTGATAAAGTAAGTGGAAATCCAGTAAAAGTTTCATTTGGCTACTTTGCACTCTCGAGATAATCGTCACCATGTGCCAAATGCAATATAATAGCAATCTGAACACATTCGCGCATAAATGAAATGACCACAATTTTCTCCAAAACTATAACAGATGCAAACTTGTCCTGTGGTGGAGATGAGATTTGATAAAGTAAGTGGAAATCCAGTAAAAGTTTCATTTGGCTACTTTGCACTCTCGAGATAATCGTCACCATGTGCCAAATGCAATATAATAGCAATCTGAACACATTCGCGCATAAATGAAATGACCACAATTTTCTCCAAAACTATAACAGATGCAAACTTGTCCTGTGTGGTGGAGATGAGATTTGATAAAGTAAGTGGAAATCCAGTAAAAGTTTCATTTGGCTACTTTGCACTCTCGAGATAATCGTCACCATGTGCCAAATGCAATATAATAGCAATCTGAACACATTCGCGCATAAATGAAATGACCACAATTTTCTCCAAAACTTTAACAGATGCAAACTTGTCCTGTGTGGTGGAGATGAGATTTGATAAAGTAAGTGGAAATCCAGTAAAAGTTTCATTTGGCTACTTTGCACTCTCGAGATAATCGTCACCATGTGCCAAATGCAATATAATAGCAATCTGAACACATTCGCGCATAAATGAAATGACCACAATTTTCTCCAAAACTATAACAGATGCAAACTTGTCCTGTGTGGTGGAGATGAGATTTGATAAAGTAAGTGGAAATCCAGTAAAAGTTTCATTTGGCTACTTTGCACTCTCGAGATAATCGTCACCATGTGCCAAATGCAATATAATAGCAATCTGAACACATTCGCGCATAAATGAAATGACCACAATTTTCTCCAAAACTATAACAGATGCAAACTTGTCCTGTGTGGTGGAGATGAGATTTGATAAAGTAAGTGGAAATCCAGTAAAAGTTTCATTTGGCTACTTTGCACTCTCGAGATAATCGTCACCATGTGCCAAATGCAATATAATAGCAATCTGAACACATTCGCGCATAAATGAAATGACCACAATTTTCTCCAAAACTATAACAGATGCAAACTTGTCCTGTGTGGTGGAGATGAGATTTGATAAAGTAAGTGGAAATCCAGTAAAAGTTTCATTTGGCTACTTTGCACTCTCGAGATAATCGTCACCATGTGCCAAATGCAATATAATAGCAATCTGAACACATTCGCGCATAAATGAAATGACCACAATTTTCTCCAAAACTATAACAGATGCAAACTTGTCCTGAGTGGTGGAGATGAGATTTGATAAAGTAAGTGGAAATCCAGTAAAAGTTTCATTTGGCTACTTTGCACTCTCGAGATAATCGTCACCATGTGCCAAATGCAATATAATAGCAATCTGAACACATTCGCGCATAAATGAAATGACCACAATTTTCTCCAAAACTATCACAGATGCAAACTTGTCCTGTGTGGTGGAGATGAGATTTGATAAAGTAAGTGGAAATCCAGTAAAAGTTTCATTTGGCTACTTTGCACTCTCGAGATAATCGTCACCATGTGCCAAATGCAATATAATAGCAATCTGAACACATTCGCGCATAAATGAAATGACCACAATTTTCTCCAAAACTATAACAGATGCAAACTTGTCCTGTGTGGTGGAGATGAGATTTGATAAAGTAAGTGGAAATCCAGTAAAAGTTTCATTTAGCTACTTTGCACTCTCGAGATAATCGTCACCATGTGCCAAATGCAATATAATTGCAATCTGAACACATTCGCGCATAAATGAAATGACCACAATTTTCTCCAAAACTATAACAGATGCAAACTTGTCCTGTGTGGTGGAGATGAGATTTGATAAAGTAAGTGGAAATCCAGTAAAAGTTTCATTTGGCTACTTTGCACTCTCGAGATAATCGTCACCATGTGCCAAATGCAATATAATAGCAATCTGAACACATTCGCGCATAAATGAAATGACCACAATTTTCTCCAAAACTATAACAGATGCAAACTTGTCCTGTGTGGTGGAGATGAGATTTGATAAAGTAAGTGGAAATCCAGTAAAAGTTTCATTTGGCTACTTTGCACTCTCGAGATAATCGTCACCATGTGCCAAATGCAATATAATAGCAATCTGAACACATTCGCGCATAAATGAAATGACCACAATTTTCTCCAAAACTATAACAGATTTAAACTTGTCCTGTGTGGTGGAGATGAGATTTGATAAAGTAAGTGTAAATCCAGTAAAAGTTTAATTTAGCTACTTTGCACTCTCGAGATAATCGTCACCATGTGCCAAATGCAATATAATAGCAATCTGAACACATTCGCGCATAAATGAAATGACCACAATTTTCTCCAAAACTATAACAGATGCAAACTTGTCCTGTGTGGTGGAGATGAGATTTGATAAAGTAAGTGGAAATCCAGTAAAAGTTTCATTTGGCTACTTTGCACTCTCGAGATAATCGTCACCATGTGCCAAATGCAATATAATAGCAATCTGAACACATTCGCGCATAAATGAAATGACCACAATTTTCTCCAAAACTATAACAGATGCAAACTTGTCCTGTGTGGTGGAGATGAGATTTGATAAAGTAAGTGGAAATCCAGTAAAAGTTTCATTTGGCTACTTTGCACTCTCGAGATAATCGTCACCATGTGCCAAATGCAATATAATAGCAATCTGAACACATTCGCGCATAAATGAAATGACCACAATTTTCTCCAAAACTATCACAGATGCAAACTTGTCCTGTGTGGTGGAGATGAGATTTGATAAAGTAAGTGGAAATCCAGTAAAAGTTTCATTTGGCTACTTTGCACTCTCAAGATGATCGTCACCATGTGCCAAATGCAATATAATAGCAATCTGAACACATTCGCGCATAAATGAAATGACCACAATTTTCTCCAAAACTATAACAGATGCAAACTTGTCCTGTGTGGTGGAGATGAGATTTGATAAAGTAAGTGGAAATCCAGTAAAAGTTTCATTTGGCTACTTTGCACTCTCGAGATAATCGTCACCATGTGCCAAATGCAATATAATAGCAATCTGAACATATTCGCGCATAAATGAAATGACCACAATTTTCTCCAAAACTAAAACAGATGCAAACGTCCTGTGTGGTGGAGATGAGATTTGATAAAGTAAGTGGAAATCCAGTAAAAGTTTCATTTGGCTACTTTGCACTCTCGAGATAATCGTCACCATGTGCCAAATGCAATATAATAGCAATCTGAACACATTCGCGCATAAATGAAATGACCACAATTTTCTCCAAAACTATAACAGATGCAAACTTGTCCTGTGGTGGAGATGAGATTTGATAAAGTAAGTGGAAATCCAGTAAAAGTTTCATTTGGCTACTTTGCACTCTCGAGATAATCGTCACCATGTGCCAAATGCAATATAATAGCAATCTGAACACATTCGCGCATAAATGAAATGACCACAATTTTCTCCAAAACTATAACAGATGCAAACTTGTCCTGTGTGGTGGAGATGAGATTTGATAAAGTAAGTGGAAATCCAGTAAAAGTTTCATTTGGCTACTTTGCACTCTCGAGATAATCGTCACCATGTGCCAAATGCAATATAATAGCAATCTGAACACATTCGCGCATAAATGAAATGACCACAATTTTCTCCAAAACTTTAACAGATGCAAACTTGTCCTGTGTGGTGGAGATGAGATTTGATAAAGTAAGTGGAAATCCAGTAAAAGTTTCATTTGGCTACTTTGCACTCTCGAGATAATCGTCACCATGTGCCAAATGCAATATAATAGCAATCTGAACACATTCGCGCATAAATGAAATGACCACAATTTTCTCCAAAACCATAACAGATGCAAACTTGTCCTGTGTGGTGGAGATGAGATTTGATAAAGTAAGTGGAAATCCAGTAAAAGTTTCATTTGGCTACTTTGCACTCTCGAGATAATCGTCACCATGTGCCAAATGCAATATAATAGCAATCTGAACACATTCGCGCATAAATGAAATGACCACAATTTTCTCCAAAACTATAACAGATGCAAACTTGTCCTGTGTGGTGGAGATGAGATTTGATAAAGTAAGTGGAAATCCAGTAAAAGTTTCATTTGGCTACTTTGCACTCTCGAGATAATCGTCACCATGTGCCAAATGCAATATAATAGCAATCTGAACACATTCGCGCATAAATGAAATGACCACAATTTTCTCCAAAACTATAACAGATGCAAACTTGTCCTGTGTGGTGGAGATGAGATTTGATAAAGTAAGTGGAAATCCAGTAAAAGTTTCATTTGGCTACTTTGCACTCTCGAGATAATCGTCACCATGTGCCAAATGCAATATAATAGCAATCTGAACACATTCGCGCATAAATAAAATGACCACAATTTTCTCCAAAACTATAACAGATGCAAACTTGTCCTGTGTGGTGGAGATGAGATTTGATAAAGTAAGTGGAAATCCAGTAAAAGTTTCATTTGGCTACTTTGCACTCTCGAGATAATCGTCACCATGTGCCAAATGCAATATAATAGCAATCTGAACACATTCGCGCATAAATGAAATGACCACAATTTTCTCCAAAACTATAACAGATGCAAACTTGTCCTGTGTGGTGGAGATGAGATTTGATAAAGTAAGTGGAAATCCAGTAAAAGTTTCATTTGGCTACTTTGCACTCTCGAGATAATCGTCACCATGTGCCAAATGCAATATAATAGCAATCTGAACACATTCGCGCATAAATGAAATGACCACAATTTTCTCCAAAACTATCACAGATGCAAACTTGTCCTGTGTGGTGGAGATGAGATTTGATAAAGTAAGTGGAAATCCAGTAAAAGTTTCATTTGGCTACTTTGCACTCTCAAGATGATCGTCACCATGTGCCAAATGCAATATAATAGCAATCTGAACACATTCGCGCATAAATGAAATGACCACAATTTTCTCCAAAACTATAACAGATGCAAACTTGTCCTGTGTGGTGGAGATGAGATTTGATAAAGTAAGTGGAAATCCAGTAAAAGTTTCATTTGGCTACTTTGCACTCTCGAGATAATCGTCACCATGTGCCAAATGCAATATAATAGCAATCTGAACATATTCGCGCATAAATGAAATGACCACAATTTTCTCCAAAACTAAAACAGATGCAAACTTGTCCTGTGTGGTGGAGATGAGATTTGATAAAGTAAGTGGAAATCCAGTAAAAGTTTCATTTGGCTACTTTGCACTCTCGAGATAATCGTCACCATGTGCCAAATGCAATATAATAGCAATCTGAACACATTCGCGCATAAATGAAATGACCACAATTTTCTCCAAAACTATAACAGATGCAAACTTGTCCTGTGGTGGAGATGAGATTTGATAAAGTAAGTGGAAATCCAGTAAAAGTTTCATTTGGCTACTTTGCACTCTCGAGATAATCGTCACCATGTGCCAAATGCAATATAATAGCAATCTGAACATATTCGCGCATAAATGAAATGACCACAATTTTCTCCAAAACTAAAACAGATGCAAACGTCCTGTGTGGTGGAGATGAGATTTGATAAAGTAAGTGGAAATCCAGTAAAAGTTTCATTTGGCTACTTTGCACTCTCGAGATAATCGTCACCATGTGCCAAATGCAATATAATAGCAATCTGAACACATTCGCGCATAAATGAAATGACCACAATTTTCTCCAAAACTATAACAGATGCAAACTTGTCCTGTGGTGGAGATGAGATTTGATAAAGTAAGTGGAAATCCAGTAAAAGTTTCATTTGGCTACTTTGCACTCTCGAGATAATCGTCACCATGTGCCAAATGCAATATAATAGCAATCTGAACACATTCGCGCATAAATGAAATGACCACAATTTTCTCCAAAACTATAACAGATGCAAACTTGTCCTGTGTGGTGGAGATGAGATTTGATAAAGTAAGTGGAAATCCAGTAAAAGTTTCATTTGGCTACTTTGCACTCTCGAGATAATCGTCACCCATGTGCCAAATGCAATATAATAGCAATCTGAACACATTCGCGCATAAATGAAATGACCACAATTTTCTCCAAAACTTTAACAGATGCAAACTTGTCCTGTGTGGTGGAGATGAGATTTGATAAAGTAAGTGGAAATCCAGTAAAAGTTTCATTTGGCTACTTTGCACTCTCGAGATAATCGTCACCATGTGCCAAATGCAATATAATAGCAATCTGAACACATTCGCGCATAAATGAAATGACCCACAATTTTCTCCAAAACCATAACAGATGCAAACTTGTCCTGTGTGGTGGAGATGAGATTTGATAAAGTAAGTGGAAATCCAGTAAAAGTTTCATTTGGCTACTTTGCACTCTCGAGATAATCGTCACCATGTGCCAAATGCAATATAATAGCAATCTGAACACATTCGCGCATAAATGAAATGACCACAATTTTCTCCAAAACTATAACAGATGCAAACTTGTCCTGTGTGGTGGAGATGAGATTTGATAAAGTAAGTGGAAATCCAGTAAAAGTTTCATTTGGCTACTTTGCACTCTCGAGATAATCGTCACCATGTGCCAAATGCAATATAATAGCAATCTGAACACATTCGCGCATAAATGAAATGACCACAATTTTCTCCAAAACTATAACAGATGCAAACTTGTCCTGTGTGGTGGAGATGAGATTTGATAAAGTAAGTGGAAATCCAGTAAAAGTTTCATTTGGCTACTTTGCACTCTCGAGATAATCGTCACCATGTGCCAAATGCAATATAATAGCAATCTGAACACATTCGCGCATAAATGAAATGACCACAATTTTCTCCAAAACTATAACAGATGCAAACTTGTCCTGTGTGGTGGAGATGAGATTTGATAAAGTAAGTGGAAATCCAGTAAAAGTTTCATTTGGCTACTTTGCACTCTCGAGATAATCGTCACCATGTGCCAAATGCAATATAATAGCAATCTGAACACATTCGCGCATAAATGAAATGACCACAATTTTCTCCAAAACTATAACAGATGCAAACTTGTCCTGTGTGGTGGAGATGAGATTTGATAAAGTAAGTGGAAATCCAGTAAAAGTTTCATTTGGCTACTTTGCACTCTCGAGATAATCGTCACCATGTGCCAAATGCAATATAATAGCAATCTGAACACATTCGCGCATAAATGAAATGACCACAATTTTCTCCAAAACTATAACAGATGCAAACTTGTCCTGTGTGGTGGAGATGAGATTTGATAAAAAAAAAGTGGAAATCCAGTAAAAGTTTCATTTGGCTACTTTGCACTCTCGAGATAATCGTCACCATGTGCCAAATGCAATATAATAGCAATCTGAACACATTCGCGCATAAATGAAATGACCACAATTTTCTCCAAACCTATAACAGATGCAAACTTGTCCTGTGTGGTGGAGATGAGATTTGATAAAGTAAGTGGAAATCCAGTAAAAGTTTCATTTGGCTACTTTGCACTCTCGAGATAATCGTCACCATGTGCCAAATGCAATATAATAGCAATCTGAACACATTCGCGCATAAATGAAATGACCACAATTTTCTCCAAAACTATAACAGATGCAAACTTGTCCTGTGTGGTGGAGATGAGATTTGATAAAGTAAGTGGAAATCCAGTAAAAGTTTCATTTGGCTACTTTGCACTCTCGAGATAATCGTCACCATGTGCCAAATGCAATATAATAGCAATCTGAACACATTCGCGCATAAATGAAATGACCACAATTTTCTCCAAAACTATCACAGATGCAAACTTGTCCTGTGTGGTGGAGATGAGATTTGATAAAGTAAGTGGAAATCCAGTAAAAGTTTCATTTGGCTACTTTGCACTCTCGAGATAATCGTCACCATGTGACAAATGCAATATAATAGCAATCTGAACACATTCGCGCATAAATGAAATGACCACAATTTTCTCCAAAACTATAACAGATGCAAACTTGTCCTGTGTGGTGGAGATGAGATTTGATAAAGTAAGTGGAAATCCAGTAAAAGTTTCATTTGGCTACTTTGCACTCTCGAGATAATCGTCACCATGTGCCAAATGCAATATAATAGCAATCTGAACACATTCGCGCATAAATGAAATGACCACAATTTTCTCCAAAACTATAACAGATGCAAACTTGTCCTGTGTGGTGGAGAAGAGATTTGATAAAGTAAGTGGAAATCCAGTAAAAGTTTCATTTGGCTACTTTGCACTCTCGAGATAATCGTCACCATGTGCCAAATGCAATATAATAGCAATCTGAACACATTCGCGCATAAATGAAATGACCACAATTTTCTCCAAAACTATAACAGATGCAAACTTGTCCTGTGTGGTGGAGATGAGATTTGATAAAGTAAGTGGAAATCCAGTAAAAGTTTCATTTGGCTACTTTGCACTCTCGAGATAATCGTCACCATGTGCCAAATGCAATATAATAGCAATCTGAACACATTCGCGCATAAATGAAATGACCACAATTTTCTCCAAAACTATAACAGATGCAAACTTGTCCTGTGTGGTGGAGATGAGATTTGATAAAGTAAGTGGAAATCCAGTAAAAGTTTCATTTGGCTACTTTGCACTCTCGAGATAATCGTCACCATGTGCCAAATGCAATATAATAGCAATCTGAACACATTCGCGCATAAATGAAATGACCACAATTTTCTCCAAAACTATAACAGATGCAAACTTGTCCTGTGTGGTGGAGATGAGATTTGATAAAGTAAGTGGAAATCCAGTAAAAGTTTCATTTGGCTACTTTGCACTCTCGAGATAATCGTCACCCTGTGCCAAATGCAATATAATAGCAATCTGAACATATTCGCGCATAAATGAAATGACCACAATTTTCTCCAAAACTATAACAGATGCAAACTTGTCCTGTGTGGTGGAGATGAGATTTGATAAAGTAAGTGGAAATCCAGTAAAAGTTTCATTTGGCTACTTTGCACTCTCGAGATAATCGTCACCATGTGCCAAATGCAATATAATAGCAATCTGAACACATTCGCGCATAAATGAAATGACCACAATTTTCTCCAAAAACTATAACAGATGCAAACTTGTCCTGTGTGGTGGAGATGAGATTTGATAAAGTAAGTGGAAATCCAGTAAAAGTTTCATTTGGCTACTTTGCACTCTTGAGATAATCGTCACCATGTGCCAAATGCAATATAATAGCAATCTGAACACATTCGCGCATAAATGAAATGACCACAATTTTCTCCAAAACTATAACAGATGCACACTTGTCCTGTGTGGTGGAGATGAGATTTGATAAAGTAAGTGGAAATCCAGTAAAAGTTTCATTTGGCTACTTTGCACTCTCGAGATAATCGTCACCATGTGCCAAATGCAATATAATAGCAATCTGAACACATTCGCGCATAAATGAAATGACCACAATTTTCTCCAAAACTATAACAGATGCAAACTTGTCCTGTGTGGTGGAGATGAGATTTGATAAAGTAAGTGGAAATCCAGTAAAAGTTTCATTTGGCTACTTTGCACTCTCGAGATAATCGTCACCATGTGCCAAATGCAATATAATGGCAATCTGAACACATTCGCGCATAAATGAAATGACCACAATTTTCTCCAAAACTATAACAGATGCAAACTTGTCCTGTGTGGTGGAGATGAGATTTGATAAAGTAAGTGGAAATCCAGTAAAAGTTTCATTTGGCTACTTTGCACTCTCGAGATAATCGTCACCATGTGCCAAATGCAATATAATAGCAATCTGAACACATTCGCGCATAAATGAAATGACCACAATTTTCTCCAAAACTATAACAGATGCAAACTTGTCCTGTGTGGTGGAGATGAGATTTGATAAAGTAAGTGGAAATCCAGTAAAAGTTTCATTTGGCTACTTTGCACTCTCGAGATAATCGTCACCATGTGCCAAATGCAATATAATAGCAATCTGAACACATTCGCGCATAAATGAAATGACCACAATTTTCTCCAAAACTATAACAGATGCAAACTTGTCCTGTGTGGTGGAGATGAGATTTGATACAGTAAGTGGAAATCCAGTAAAAGTTTCATTTGGCTACTTTGCACTCTCGAGATAATCGTCACCATGTGCCAAATGCAATATAATAGCAATCTGAACACATTCGCGCATAAATGAAATGACCACAATTTTCTCCAAAACTATAACAGATGCAAACTTGTCCTGTGTGGTGGAGATGAGATTTGATAAAGTAAGTGGAAATCCAGTAAAAGTTTCATTTGGCTACTTTGCACTCTCGAGATAATCGTCACCATGTGCCAAATGCAATATAATAGCAATCTGAACACATTCGCGCATAAATGAAATGACCACAATTTTCTCCAAAACTATAACAGATGCAAACTTGTCCTGTGTGATGGAGATGAGATTTGATAAAGTAAGTGGAAATCCAGTAAAAGTTTCATTTGGCTACTTTGCACTCTCGAGATAATCGTCACCATGTGCCAAATGCAATATAATAGCAATCTGAACACATTCGCGCATAAATGAAATGACCACAGTTTTCTCCAAAACTATAACAGATGCAAACTTGTCCTGTGTGGTGGAGATGAGATTTGATAAAGTAAATGGAAATCCAGTAAAAGTTTCATTTGGCTACTTTGCACTCTCGAGATAATCGTCACCATGTGCCAAATGCAAAATAATAGCAATCTGAACACATTCGCGCATAAATGAAATGACCACAATTTTCTCCAAAACTATAACAGATGCAAACTTGTCCTGTGTGGTGGACATGAGATTTGATAAAGTAAGTGGAAATCCAGTAAAAGTTTCATTTGGCTACTTTGCACTCTCGAGATAATCGTCACCATGTGCCAAATGCAATATAATAGCAATCTGAACACATTCGCGCATAAATGAAATGACCACAATTTTCTCCAAAACTATAACAGATGCAAACTTGTCCTGTGTGGTGGAGATGAGATTTGATAAAGTAAATGGAAATCCAGTAAAAGTGTCATTTGGCTACTTTGCACTCTCGAGATAATCGTCACCATGTGCCAAATGCAATATAATAGCAATCTGAACACATTCGCGCATAAATGAAATGACCACAATTTTCTCCAAAACTATAACAGATGCAAACTTGTCCTGTGTGGTGGACATGAGATTTGATAAAGTAAGTGGAAATCCAGTAAAAGTTTCATTTGGCTACTTTGCACTCTCGAGATAATCGTCACCATGTGCCAAATGCAATATAATAGCAATCTGAAGACATTCGCGCATAAATGAAATGACCACAATTTTCTCCAAAACTATAACAGATGCAAACTTGTCCTGTGTGGTGGAGATGAGATTTGATAAAGTAAGTGGAAATCCAGTAAAAGTTTCATTTGGCTACTTTGCACTCTCGAGATAATCGTCACCATGTGCCAAATGCAATATAATAGCAATCTGAACACATTCGCGCATAAATGAAATGACCACAATTTTCTCCAAAACTATAACAGATGCAAACTTGTCCTGTGTGGTGGAGATGAGGTTTGATAAAGTAAGTGGAAATCCAGTAAAAGTTTCATTTGGCTACTTTGCACTCTCGAGATAATCGTCACCATGTGCCAAATGCAATATAATAGCAATCTGAACACATTCGCGCATAAATGAAATGACCACAATTTTCTCCAAAACTATAACAGATGCAAACTTGTCCTGTGTGGTGGAGATGAGATTTGATAAAGTAAGTGGAAATCCAGTAAAAGTTTCATTTGGCTACTTTGCACTCTCGAGATAATCGTCACCATGTGCCAAATGCAAAATAATAGCAATCTATACACATTCGCGCATAAATGAAATGACCACAATTTTCTCCAAAACTATAACAGATGCAAACTTGTCCTGTGTGGTGGAGATGAGATTTGATAAAGTAAGTGGAAATCCAGTAAAAGTTTCATTTGGCTACTTTGCACTCTCGAGATAATCGTCACCATGTGCCAAATGCAATATAATAGCAATCTGAACACATTCGCGCATAAATGAAATGACCACAATTTTCTCCAAAACTATCACAGATGCAAACTTGTCCTGTGTGGTGGAGATGAGATTTGATAAAGTAAGTGGAAATCCAGTAAAAGTTTCATTTGGCTACTTTGCACTCTCAAGATGATCGTCACCATGTGCCAAATGCAATATAATAGCAATCTGAACACATTCGCGCATAAATGAAATGACCACAATTTTCTCCAAAACTATAACAGATGCAAACTTGTCCTGTGTGGTGGAGATGAGATTTGATAAAGTAAGTGGAAATCCAGTAAAAGTTTCATTTGGCTACTTTGCACTCTCGAGATAATCGTCACCATGTGCCAAATGCAATATAATAGCAATCTGAACATATTCGCGCATAAATGAAATGACCACAATTTTCTCCAAAACTAAAACAGATGCAAACGTCCTGTGTGGTGGAGATGAGATTTGATAAAGTAAGTGGAAATCCAGTAAAAGTTTCATTTGGCTACTTTGCACTCTCGAGATAATCGTCACCATGTGCCAAATGCAATATAATAGCAATCTGAACACATTCGCGCATAAATGAAATGACCACAATTTTCTCCAAAACTATAACAGATGCAAACTTGTCCTGTGGTGGAGATGAGATTTGATAAAGTAAGTGGAAATCCAGTAAAAGTTTCATTTGGCTACTTTGCACTCTCGAGATAATCGTCACCATGTGACAAATGCAATATAATAGCAATCTGAACACATTCGCGCATAAATGAAATGACCACAATTTTCTCCAAAACTATAACAGATGCAAACTTGTCCTGTGTGGTGGAGATGAGATTTGATAAAGTAAGTGGAAATCCAGTAAAAGTTTCATTTGGCTACTTTGCACTCTCGAGATAATCGTCACCATGTGCCAAATGCAATATAATAGCAATCTGAACACATTCGCGCATAAATGAAATGACCACAATTTTCTCCAAAACTTTAACAGATGCAAACTTGTCCTGTGTGGTGGAGATGAGATTTGATAAAGTAAGTGGAAATCCAGTAAAAGTTTCATTTGGCTACTTTGCACTCTCGAGATAATCGTCACCATGTGCCAAATGCAATATAATAGCAATCTGAACACATTCGCGCATAAATGAAATGACCACAATTTTCTCCAAAACCATAACAGATGCAAACTTGTCCTGTGTGGTGGAGATGAGATTTGATAAAGTAAGTGGAAATCCAGTAAAAGTTTCATTTGGCTACTTTGCACTCTCGAGATAATCGTCACCATGTGCCAAATGCAATATAATAGCAATCTGAACACATTCGCGCATAAATGAAATGACCACAATTTTCTCCAAAACTATAACAGATGCAAACTTGTCCTGTGTGGTGGAGATGAGATTTGATAAAGTAAGTGGAAATCCAGTAAAAGTTTCATTTGGCTACTTTGCACTCTCGAGATAATCGTCACCATGTGCCAAATGCAATATAATAGCAATCTGAACACATTCGCGCATAAATGAAATGACCACAATTTTCTCCAAAACTATAACAGATGCAAACTTGTCCTGTGTGGTGGAGATGAGATTTGATAAAGTAAGTGGAAATCCAGTAAAAGTTTCATTTGGCTACTTTGCACTCTCGAGATAATCGTCACCATGTGCCAAATGCAATATAATAGCAATCTGAACACATTCGCGCATAAATGAAATGACCACAATTTTCTCCAAAACTATAACAGATGCAAACTTGTCCTGTGTGGTGGAGATGAGATTTGATAAAGTAAGTGGAAATCCAGTAAAAGTTTCATTTGGCTACTTTGCACTCTCGAGATAATCGTCACCATGTGCCAAATGCAATATAATAGCAATCTGAACACATTCGCGCATAAATGAAATGACCACAATTTTCTCCAAAACTATAACAGATGCAAACTTGTCCTGTGTGGTGGAGATGAGATTTGATAAAGTAAGTGGAAATCCAGTAAAAGTTTCATTTGGCTACTTTGCACTCTCGAGATAATCGTCACCATGTGCCAAATGCAATATAATAGCAATCTGAACACATTCGCGCATAAATGAAATGACCACAATTTTCTCCAAAACTATCACAGATGCAAACTTGTCCTGTGTGGTGGAGATGAGATTTGATAAAGTAAGTGGAAATCCAGTAAAAGTTTCATTTGGCTACTTTGCACTCTCAAGATGATCGTCACCATGTGCCAAATGCAATATAATAGCAATCTGAACACATTCGCGCATAAATGAAATGACCACAATTTTCTCCAAAACTATAACAGATGCAAACTTGTCCTGTGTGGTGGAGATGAGATTTGATAAAGTAAGTGGAAATCCAGTAAAAGTTTCATTTGGCTACTTTGCACTCTCGAGATAATCGTCACCATGTGCCAAATGCAATATAATAGCAATCTGAACATATTCGCGCATAAATGAAATGACCACAATTTTCTCCAAAACTAAAACAGATGCAAACGTCCTGTGTGGTGGAGATGAGATTTGATAAAGTAAGTGGAAATCCAGTAAAAGTTTCATTTGGCTACTTTGCACTCTCGAGATAATCGTCACCATGTGCCAAATGCAATATAATAGCAATCTGAACACATTCGCGCATAAATGAAATGACCACAATTTTCTCCAAAACTATAACAGATGCAAACTTGTCCTGTGGTGGAGATGAGATTTGATAAAGTAAGTGGAAATCCAGTAAAAGTTTCATTTGGCTACTTTGCACTCTCGAGATAATCGTCACCATGTGCCAAATGCAATATAATAGCAATCTGAACATATTCGCGCATAAATGAAATGACCACAATTTTCTCCAAAACTAAAACAGATGCAAACGTCCTGTGTGGTGGAGATGAGATTTGATAAAGTAAGTGGAAATCCAGTAAAAGTTTCATTTGGCTACTTTGCACTCTCGAGATAATCGTCACCATGTGCCAAATGCAATATAATAGCAATCTGAACACATTCGCGCATAAATGAAATGACCACAATTTTCTCCAAAACTATAACAGATGCAAACTTGTCCTGTGGTGGAGATGAGATTTGATAAAGTAAGTGGAAATCCAGTAAAAGTTTCATTTGGCTACTTTGCACTCTCGAGATAATCGTCACCATGTGCCAAATGCAATATAATAGCAATCTGAACACATTCGCGCATAAATGAAATGACCACAATTTTCTCCAAAACTATAACAGATGCAAACTTGTCCTGTGTGGTGGAGATGAGATTTGATAAAGTAAGTGGAAATCCAGTAAAAGTTTCATTTGGCTACTTTGCACTCTCGAGATAATCGTCACCATGTGCCAAATGCAATATAATAGCAATCTGAACACATTCGCGCATAAATGAAATGACCACAATTTTCTCCAAAACTTTAACAGATGCAAACTTGTCCTGTGTGGTGGAGATGAGATTTGATAAAGTAAGTGGAAATCCAGTAAAAGTTTCATTTGGCTACTTTGCACTCTCGAGATAATCGTCACCATGTGCCAAATGCAATATAATAGCAATCTGAACACATTCGCGGCATAAATGAAATGACCACAATTTTCTCCAAAACCATAACAGATGCAAACTTGTCCTGTGTGGTGGAGATGAGATTTGATAAAGTAAGTGGAAATCCAGTAAAAGTTTCATTTGGCTACTTTGCACTCTCGAGATAATCGTCACCATGTGCCAAATGCAATATAATAGCAATCTGAACACATTCGCGCATAAATGAAATGACCACAATTTTCTCCAAAACTATAACAGATGCAAACTTGTCCTGTGTGGTGGAGATGAGATTTGATAAAGTAAGTGGAAATCCAGTAAAAGTTTCATTTGGCTACTTTGCACTCTCGAGATAATCGTCACCATGTGCCAAATGCAATATAATAGCAATCTGAACACATTCGCGCATAAATGAAATGACCACAATTTTCTCCAAAACTATAACAGATGCAAACTTGTCCTGTGTGGTGGAGATGAGATTTGATAAAGTAAGTGGAAATCCAGTAAAAGTTTCATTTGGCTACTTTGCACTCTCGAGATAATCGTCACCATGTGCCAAATGCAATATAATAGCAATCTGAACACATTCGCGCATAAATGAAATGACCACAATTTTCTCCAAAACTATAACAGATGCAAACTTGTCCTGTGTGGTGGAGATGAGATTTGATAAAGTAAGTGGAAATCCAGTAAAAGTTTCATTTGGCTACTTTGCACTCTCGAGATAATCGTCACCATGTGCCAAATGCAATATAATAGCAATCTGAACACATTCGCGCATAAATGAAATGACCACAATTTTCTCCAAAACTATAACAGATGCAAACTTGTCCTGTGTGGTGGAGATGAGATTTGATAAAGTAAGTGGAAATCCAGTAAAAGTTTCATTTGGCTACTTTGCACTCTCGAGATAATCGTCACCATGTGCCAAATGCAATATAATAGCAATCTGAACACATTCGCGCATAAATGAAATGACCACAATTTTCTCCAAAACTATAACAGATGCAAACTTGTCCTGTGTGGTGGAGATGAGATTTGATAAAAAAAAGTGGAAATCCAGTAAAAGTTTCATTTGGCTACTTTGCACTCTCGAGATAATCGTCACCATGTGCCAAATGCAATATAATAGCAATCTGAACACATTCGCGCATAAATGAAATGACCACAATTTTCTCCAAACCTATAACAGATGCAAACTTGTCCTGTGTGTGGAGATGAGATTTGATAAAGTAAGTGGAAATCCAGTAAAAGTTTCATTTGGCTACTTTGCACTCTCGAGATAATCGTCACCATGTGCCAAATGCAATATAATAGCAATCTGAACACATTCGCGCATAAATGAAATGACCACAATTTTCTCCAAAACTATAACAGATGCAAACTTGTCCTGTGTGGTGGAGATGAGATTTGATAAAGTAAGTGGAAATCCAGTAAAAGTTTCATTTGGCTACTTTGCACTCTCGAGATAATCGTCACCATGTGCCAAATGCAATATAATAGCAATCTGAACACATTCGCGCATAAATGAAATGACCACAATTTTCTCCAAAACTATCACAGATGCAAACTTGTCCTGTGTGGTGGAGATGAGATTTGATAAAGTAAGTGGAAATCCAGTAAAAGTTTCATTTGGCTACTTTGCACTCTCGAGATAATCGTCACCATGTGACAAATGCATATAATAGCAATCTGAACACATTCGCGCATAAATGAAATGACCACAATTTTCTCCAAAACTATAACAGATGCAAACTTGTCCTGTGTGGTGGAGATGAGATTTGATAAAGTAAGTGGAAATCCAGTAAAAGTTTCATTTGGCTACTTTGCACTCTCGAGATAATCGTCACCATGTGCCAAATGCAATATAATAGCAATCTGAACACATTCGCGCATAAATGAAATGACCACAATTTTCTCCAAAACTATAACAGATGCAAACTTGTCCTGTGTGGTGGAGATGAGATTTGATAAAGTAAGTGGAAATCCAGTAAAAGTTTCATTTGGCTACTTTGCACTCTCGAGATAATCGTCACCATGTGCCAAATGCAATATAATAGCAATCTGAACACATTCGCGCATAAATGAAATGACCACAATTTTCTCCAAAACTATAACAGATGCAAACTTGTCCTGTGTGGTGGAGATGAGATTTGATAAAGTAAGTGGAAATCCAGTAAAAGTTTCATTTGGCTACTTTGCACTCTCGAGATAATCGTCACCATGTGCCAAATGCAATATAATAGCAATCTGAACACATTCGCCGCATAAATGAAAATGACCACAATTTTCTCCAAA